>NC_135960.1:6727404-6804904 GCF_053455715.1 Rhinoraja longicauda | reverse complement strand
CAGTGTCCGGGCCTACAGTATCCGGGCCTACAGTATCCAGGTCTACAGCGGCCCACGGGTCTGCAGTGTCCGGGCCTACAGTGTCCGGGCCTACAGCGCCCCCTGGGCCTAATACGGGACAGGGTCGGTCCCATACGGGACAAACCAATGTAGCCCAAAATACGGGATGTCCTGGCTAATACGGGACAGTTGGCAACCCTAGCTGTAAGGCAGCAACTCTACGATGGCCCCACTGTGCATACTGGGGGAGTTGAGAAAACCATGCATTGGTACCCTTGAGGCAATGGTAAATTACCAAGAAAATGGAGACAGCGAGGGACAAAAATAAAACCAGGTTGAGAATTTGTTTCTCTGTCTGCAGGCCGATGTCTATTGGAAGTTATGAGAACAATCATTCTCAATCGGACAAGGTGCAGAAAAAACAGCTGTCTACTTATTTGAAGAGTTGCGACTTGCGGTTAGCACTTAGAAATTGCAAACCCAACATGTCATCACAGCCTGGTTTGGGAACAGCTCCGTCCAAGACCGCAAACAATTGCAGCGAATTGTGGACGCCAGCCCAGACCATCGCACAAACCAACCTCCCTTCCATTGACTCCATCTATACCTCACGCTGCCTCGGCAAGGCCAGCAGCATCTTTACTACAGAAGGCTGTGGATAGATTCTTGATTAGTACGGGTGTCAGAGGTTATGGGGAGAAGGCAGGAGAATGGGGTTGAGAGGGAGAGATAGATCAGCCATGATTGAATGGCGGAGTAGACTTGATGGGCTGAATGGCCTAATTCTGCTCCTATCATTTATGGCCTTATGGCCTTATAGCATACCACAGTGGCAATCTCCAACTTTTTTTCCCGCAAATGTTAAAATCGCCCCTTTCTCGGAGATGGATGGAACTAGATCTCTCATAGATATTCAATGCCTCCAACTTAAGACCTGAGATTGTACAGGATTTAAAAAGAAAACATTTTTGCTTCTAAACGCAGGTTATTCCTAAATGAATGCAATGGATTAAACCAGGTATGGTTTATTGATTGGTCCGTGTCTTCTCCATTTTGACAGGTGATCATCTAAAGCCTATAAGAGTCATTGACAATTTCGGCATCCACCCAACCTGATTTTATGCAATCTCCAAAGTGTAAATTGATGAAGAATCTAAATTGAAGATAGACACAAAATGCTGGAGTCACTCAGTGGGACAGGCAGCATCTCTGGGGAGGAGGAATGGGTGACTTTCATGTCGAGACACTTCTTCGGACTGGGAAGATGCAACGAGACCTGGGTGTCGTTGAAAGTAGGCATGCAGGTGCAGCAGGCAGTGAAGAAAGCGAATGGTATGTTGGCATTCATAGCGAGGGGATTTGAGTTTAGGAGCAGGGAGATTGTGCTGCAGTTGTACAGGGCATTGGTGAGACCACACCTGGAGTATTGCGTACAGTTTTGGTCTCCTAATCTGAGGAAAGACATTCTTGCCATAGAGGGAGTACAGAGAAGGTTCACCAGATTGATTCCTGGGATGGCAGGACTTTCATATGAAGAAAGACTGGATAGACTCGGCTTGTACTCGCTGGAATTTAGAAGATTGAGGGGGGATCTTATAGAAACGTCCAAAATTCTTAAGGGGTTGGACAGGCTAGATGCAGGAAGATTGTTCCCGATGTTGGGGAAGTCCAGAACAAGGGGTCACAGTTTAAGGATAAGGGGGAAGTCTTTTAGGACCGAGATGAGAACGTTTTTTTTCACACAGAGAGTGGTGAATCTGTGGAATTCTTTGCCACAGAAGGTAGTTGAGTCCAGTTCATTGGCTATATTTAAGAGGGAGTTAGATGCTAAAGGGGTCAGGGGGTATGGAAAGAAGGCAGGTACGGGATACTGAGTTGGATGATCAGCCATGATCATATTGAATGGCGGTGCAGGCTCGAAGGGCCGAATGGCCTACTCCTGCACCTATTTTCTATGTTTCTATGTTTCTTCAGACCATTCAATGGAAGGAGGGTTGGTTTGTGTAAAGGTCAAGGCTGCGTCCACAATACTGCGTAACGAGGGAAATGTAGATCAGCCATGATTGAATGGTGGAGGAGGTGCCACGGACGGAATGCCTAAATGTCCTCCAATAACTTCCTATAATTCTCCTATAATGCAGTCACGGTGGCGCAGCGGTAGAGTTGCTGCCTTGCAACAAATGCAGCGCCGGAGATCCGGGTTCGATCCCGACTACGGGTGCTGTCTGTACGGAGTTTGTACGTTCTCCCCGTGATCTGCGTGGGTTTTCTCCGAGATAGAAACATAGAAACATAGAAACATAGAAAATAGGTGCAGGAGTAGGCCATTCGGCTCTTCGAGCCTGCACCGCCATTCAATATGATCATGCTGATCATCCAACTCAGTATCCTGTACCTGCCTTCTCTTCATACCCCCTGATCCCTTTAGCCACAAGGGCCACATCTGACTCCCTCTTAAATATAGCCAATGAACTGGCGTCAACTACCCTCTGTGGCAGAGAATTCCACAGATTCACCACTCTCTGTGTGAAAAAAAACTTTCTCATATCGGTCCTAAAAGACTTCCCCCTTATCCTTAAACTGTGATCTTCGGTTTCCTCCCACACTCAAAAAAACGTGCAGGTTTGTAGGTTAATTGGCTTGGTAAATGTAAAAATTGTCCCTAGTGGGTGTAGGATAGTGTTAATGCGCAGGGATCGCTGGTCGGCGCGGACCCGATGGGCCGAAGGGCCTGTTTCCGTGCTGTATCTCTAAACTAAACCAAACTAAACTTTTTTTTTAATTTTTAGAGATGCAACGAGGAAACATTTATACCAAGCCAATGACCTACAAACCTGTACACCTTTGGAGTGTGGAAGGAAACTGAAGGTCTCGGAGAAAACCCACGCAGGTCACGGGGGGAACGTACAAACTCCTTACAGACAGCACCCGTAGTCAAGATGGAACCCGGGTCTCTGGCGCTGTGAGGCAGCAACTATAGACAATAGACAATAGACAATAGGTGCAGGAGGAGGCCATTCGGCCCTTCGATCCAGCACCACCATTCAATGTGATCATGGCTGATCATTCTCAATCAGTATCCCGTTCCTGCCTTCTCCCCATACCCCCTGACTCCGCTATCCTTAAGAGCTCTTTCTAGCTCTCTCTTGAATGCATTCAGAGAATTGGCCTCCACTGCCTTCTGAGGCAGAGAATTCCACAGAACTCTACCGCTGCGCCACCGTGCCGCCCCAAATCTCTTTGTAACTATGAGGTACTTATTCCAATATTGACTACTGGATTAACATCCAGATAGTTTGCTTTTTAAAAAAAAATACCAGATGGTCACAAGCACGTTGAAACAAGGAAGCTCAGAAAATAGAGGTCGCAGTGTGCCACTCAATGCTTTGAACTTCTTAGCCTTTCAATATCATGGGGTATCATCTAAAATTCAGTACTGGATTCCAGCTCTCTCTCTCTCTCCATATTCCTGATCGCTCTGACCCAAGAATAATA
Organism: Rhinoraja longicauda; assembly: GCF_053455715.1. Lineage (NCBI taxonomy): Eukaryota > Metazoa > Chordata > Chondrichthyes > Rajiformes > Arhynchobatidae > Rhinoraja > Rhinoraja longicauda. The sequence goes on along the minus strand of NC_135960.1, from coordinate 6,801,409 downwards.
TCCTACTCCTCCTTGGAATAGCGTGACTTCAATAATTTGACTTCAGTCGCTTCGCGTGATAGAGAATTCTAATAAAGGTCATGTAACTGATCGCAATAAAGTTCAATAGTCACGTGTGGCGGCGCCTAACGGCTGCGGCTCGCTGGCAGTCTGTTTGTCTTTTTTCCCTTTTTGTTTGTGTGTTGGTGTTGGGGTGGTTTTTTGTTTTTGTTTTTGGCTGTGTATGTGTGGGGGGTGTGGGGGTGTGGGGTGGGGTGGGGGGTGGTGGGGTGGGGGAAACCTTTCTTTCTTTAGGTCTCTTCCTCGGGGCGAGGCTCGGCTGCGGGGCCTTCCATCGCCCGGCGCGGCTCGGCCGCGGGTCTTAACAGCACCCGGCGCGGCTCGGCCGCGGGACTTAACATCGCCGGCGCAGCTCGGCCGCGGGACTTACCATCGCCGGTGCGGCTCGGCCGCGGGGACTTCCATCGCCCGGTACGGCCGCGGGACGTTTCAGCGCTCGGTGCGGCTCGGCCGTGGGGACTTCCATCGCACGGCGCAGCTCGGCCGCTGGACATAACATCGCCGGCGCGGCTCGGCCGCGGGACGTATCAGTGCCCGGTGCTGCTCGGCCGCGGGGCTTTCCATCCCCTTGCGGGGGCTGTGCGTGTCGGTCGCCTCGGTAGGGGTCGAGCTGTCTGTCCGTGGGTGCGGGGGGAGGAGAGGGGAAGTTTTGTTGCCTCCATCACAGTGAGGGGGTGTTTGGAGTCACTGTGATGGATGTTTGTGTTGGGGTCGGGTGTCTTGTGTTCTTTTTTGTTGTGTTCTGTGACTGCTGGAAAATGTAATTTCGTTCGGTATCTCATGACAATAAAGCTCTGTATGTATTCCTGTATTCCAATGAACTGAACCCAATTCACAGCCTCCTCTAGAGTCTATGGATTACTGGTGGAAGGAGGAGGTCAGCTCAGTGGCGCAGCGGTAGAGTTGCTGCCTTACAGCTCCAGAGGCCCGGGTTCGATCCTGACCACGGGTGCTGTCTGCAGGCAGTTTGTACGTTCTCCCCGTGACCCGCGTGGGTTTTCTCTCCGTGATCCTTGCTTTCCTCCCACACTCCAAAGACGTACAGGTTTGTAGGTTAATTAGCTCGGTACAAATGTAAATTGTCCCTGTGGTAGCGTTAATGTGCGGGGATCGCTGGTCGGCGCGGGCCCGATGGGCCGAAGGGCCTGTTTCCGCGCTGTGTCTTTAAACGAGACTGAAACTAAAACTGTACTAAATACAGGAGCTGAAGAGAAAATGCTCTAATCTGCCTCTAACCACACAGCGCCTGGCCCGTGCATCCTTAATGCTGACACCAACACTCGAAGTGAAAATTGTTGCATCCCCTAATACTAAGCATCCTTCAACAAATGATCCTCATTTTCACAAAAAGAGCTTCTCACGTTGCTTTGTTAAGCATAATCAATCAGTGGTTGATGGTGCTTGACTCCACACTTTTCCACAGAACTCATTATTGAGATTTTACAAAGCAAAAGGTAGAAAAATATTCAAGTGTTTCTGCAAAGCGCTAGTTTTACCCAGCGAGCAAACTATCAGCACTCTTTTAAAAAAATAATTTTAGAGATACAGTGAGATAACAGGCCCTTCGGCCCACCAGGTCCGAAAATGAAATATTCATTGTTCTCCAAAAGCCACGTAGCTTGGCTGGCAGAGATCAAAGTGTTTTGTGGCATCAAATCTAATCACGCATTCAGATGCAGGAACAAAGGGTTTTTCTTTTGGTGAATTGCTTCGAATCTACATTCTAAAATATCCCTGACCATTGACCTAGTTAAACCTCTTCGTAAAAACTTAAGGAGTTTTTGCCTTTCAAAGTACTCATCAAACTCAGTTTTTTTCTCAGAGATACATCGCGGAAACAGGCCCTTTGGCCCACTGAGTCCGCGCCGATCAGCGATCCCCGCACACTAACGCTATCCCACACACACTTGGGACAATTTACAAAGCCCAATTAACCTACAAACCTGTACGTCTTTGTATCATGTATCATGTATCTGTACACGGTGGCCGACTCGACTCCAATCTCGTGTTGTTTTTCCCACTGACTGGTTACCACGCAACAAAAGCTTATTGCTTCCACTGTCCCATTATTCCACAATGAGTAAAAGATTTCTTTAAGGTTTGTGCAAAGAAAAAGACAATAGACAATAGACAATAGACAATAGGTGCAGGAGGAGGCCATTCGGCCCTTCGAGCCAGCACCGCCATTCTATGTGATCATGGCTGATCATTCTCAATCAGTACCCCGTTCCTGCCTTCTCCCCATACCCCCTGACTCCGCTATCCTTAAGAGCTCTATCCAGCTCTCTCTTGAATGCATTCAGAGAATTGGCCTCCACTGCCTTCTGAGGCAGAGAATTCCACAGATTCACAACTCTCTGACTGAAAAGGTTTTTCCTCATCTCAGTTCTAAATGGCCTACCCCTTATTCTTAAACTGTGGCCCCCTGTTCTGGACTCCCCCAACATTGGGAACATGTTTCCTGCCTCTAACGTGTCCAACCCCTTAATAATCTTATACGTTTCGATAAGATCTCCTCTCATCCTTCTAAATTCCAGCGTATACAAGCCTAGTTGCTCCAGTCTTTCAACATATGATAGTCCCGCCATTCCGGGAATTAACCTAGTAAACCTACGCTGCACGCCCTCAATACCACGTTTGCATGTGTGTTTTAGTTTAGTTTAGTTTAGAAATACAGCGCGGAAATCAGGCCCTTCGGCCCTCCCGGTCTGCACTGACCAGCGGTCAACTCCGCACGCTAGTACTGTCCGACACATTCGGGGTAAATTGACCAATTTTTACTGAAGCGAATGAGCGTACAATCCTGTACGCCTTTAGAGTGTGAGAGGAAACCGGAACACTCGGAGAAAACCCACGCGGTCACGGGGAGAACGTACAAACTACGCACAGACAGGACCCGTAGTCGGGATCGAACCCGGGTCTCCGGCGTTGCGAATCAGCAACTCTACCGCTGCGTCACGGTGTGGAAACATGCCCTTCGGCCCAACTTGCCCACACCAGCCAACATGCCCCAGCTACACCAGTCCCGCCTGCCTGCGCTTGGTCCATATCCCTCCGAACCTGTCCTATCCATGCACCTGTCTAACTGTTTCTTAAATGTTGGGATAGTCCCTGCCTCAACTACCTCCTCTGGCAGCTTGTTCCACACACCCACCACCCTTTGTGCATATCCATAAGTTCGCATCTTCTCATTCACGGTCGTATTGTAGTCCATGAAATGGGCATGACACGCTGAGCTTTGCGCGAGTCTTGTGTTACAGTGGCAAATGATAGACAATAGACAATAGACAATAGACAATAGGTGCAGGAGGAGGCCATTCGGCCCTTCGAGCCAGCACCGCCATTCAATGTGATCATGGCTGATCATTCTCAATCAGTACCCCGTTCCTGCCTTCTCCCCATACCCCCTGACTCCGCTATCCTTAAGAGCTCTATCTAGCTCTCTCTTGAATGCATTCAGGGAATTGGCCTCCACTGCCTTCTGAGGCAGAGAATTCCACAGATTCACAACTCTCTGACTGAAAACGTTTTTTTCTCATCTCCGTTCTAAATGGCCTACCCCTTATTCTTAAACTGTGGCCCCTTGTTCTGGACTCCCCCAACATTGGGAACATGTTTCCTGCCTCTTACGTGTCCAACCCCTTAATAATCTTATACGTTTTGATAAGATCTCCTCTCATCCTTCTAAATTCCAGTGTATATTTAGTTTAGAGGTAGAGCATGGAAACAGGCCCTTCGGCCCACCGACCTAGTCGGTGCCCACCGGCGATCCCCGCACACTAACACTATCCTGCACACAGTAGGCACAATTTACAATTGTACCAAGCCAATTAACCTACAAACCTGTATGCCTTAGGGATGTGGGAGGAAACTTGTGAAAACCCACGCAGGTCACGGGGAGAACGTACAAACTCCGTACGGACAGCACCCGTAGTCAGGATCGAACCCGGGTCTCTGGCGCTGTGAGGCAGCATCACCACCATGCCGCCCATACAATCCACCTTACAATCACAATAAATTCCTTGTCATTCCATTCTATCCTGTGTTGCCTGTTCCTCTATTAAATAAGAGCATGGCTGATCGTTTACCTCAGTGCCATTTGTATTCATTGGTTCCTTTAATACTAGGAGATCTAGAAATGCAAGGCAAAGCGAGGGCAAGCCTCGGTGAGCTGGAGTACATGGTCACCGTGACGCAAGTATCCTCAACTCTCCCCAACTTCTACAGATGCGCCGCAGAAAGCATTTTATCGTGGTGCATCACAGCGCGGTTTGGGAACAGTTCCGTCCGAGACCACAAGAAATTACAACATATTGTGGACGCAGCCCAGACCATCACACAGACCAAATTTAAACGTGAATTTGCAGGCGTGCGAGGACACGAAATCGCTCCATAAGGGGTGGCACTGTGCACAGCGGTAGAGTTGCTGTCTTACAGCGCCAGAGACCCGGGTTCGATCCCGTCTACGGGTGCTTACCTATACGGAGTTTGTGCGTTCTCCCCGTGACTGCGTGAATTTTCTCCGAGATCTTCAGTTTCCTCCCACACTCCAAAGACGTACAGGTTTGTAGGTTAATTGGCTTGGTATAAATGTAAAACTGTCCCTAGCGTGTGTAGTGTAGTGTAAGTGTGCGGGGATCGCTGGTCGGTGCGGACTCGGTGGGCCGAGGGGCCTGTTTCCACGCTGTATCTCCAAACTAAACTAAAACTGGTTACTTGCTCGTTAATACAATGCTGCTTGTGGAAACTTGCTGTGTTTTGGTGTATTGCCACATTTCCCTTAATTATGACAAAGATCACAGCCCATATCAACAAGTACTTTCAAAAGAAGGAGCCTTCTATCCAGAGATTCTGCCTGTCCCAGTTCATCACACAAACCAACCTCCCTTCCAATGACCCCATCTACACCTCACGCTGCCTCGGCAAGGCCAGCAGCATCATCAAGGACCAGTCGCACCCTGGCCACTCCCTCTTCTCCCCTCTCCCATCGAGCAAAGAGGTACAGAAATGTGAAAACTGCCACACCTCCAGATTCAGGGACAGTTTCTTCCCAGCTGTTATCAGGCAACTGAACCATCCTAGCAGAACCAAAACGAGCAGGCCATCGACCTCATTAGAGACACTCAGACCATTTTTGATCGGACTTTACCCGACATTATCTTGCACTAAACGTTATTCACGTTGTTCCATTTATCGTGTATTTGCACACTGAACCGATGGCTCGATTATAATCATGTATTTTGTTTCCGCTGACTGGTTGGCACGCAACAAAAGCTTTACACTCCCCCTCGACACACGTGACAATAAACTAAACTCAGCTCATGAACCGGAAGAGATTGCTGCTCTGGGTAGCAGGGGCTGCTTCAATAGACAATAGGTGCAGGAGGAGGCCATTCGGCCTTTTGAGCCAGCACCACTATTCAATGTGATCATGGCTGATCATTCTCAATCAGTACCCCGTTCCTGCCTTCTCCCCATACCCCCTGACTCCGCTATCCTTAAGAGCTCTATCTAGCTCTCTCTTGAATGCATTCAGAGACTTGGCCTCCACTGCCTTCTGAGGCAGAGAATTCCACAGATTCACAACTCTCTGACTGAAAAAGTTTTTCCTCATCTCCGTTCTAAATGGCCTAACCCTTATTCTTAAACTGTGGCCCCTGGTTCTGGACTCCCCCAACATTGGGAACATGTTTCCTGCCTCTAACCTGTCCAACCCCTTAATAATCTTATACGTTTCGATAAGATCCCCGCCATTGAATCTGAAGTTCCTTTCGGTTCTGATGGATTGCCCCCTATCAAAAACATTGGACGTGATCTGTGTGAATTGAAGGCAGCGCAGATTTGGAGACTGGATTGTATTCAGCTCCTGTTGAAGCCTCTCCAATAGTCCCACCTGCATGTGTCAAGAGAAAGGAGATCCACATCGCACACCCTTTGTGTATGGCTTTAGGCAGTAGACATTAGACAATAGGTGCAGGAGTAGGACATTCAGCCCTTCGAGCCAGCCCACCATTCAATGAAGGAAAATAACTGCAGATGCTGGTACAAAACGTAGGTATCACAAAATGCTTGAGTAACTCAGCAGGTCAGGCAGCATCTCAGGAGAGAAGGAATGGGTGGCGTTTCGGGTCGAGACACTTCTTCAGACACCATTCAATGTGATCATGGCTGATCATTCTCAATCAGTACCCCATTCCTGCCTTCTCCCCATACCCCCTGACTCCACTATCCTTAAGAACTGTATCTTGGGAGTCTCTTGCTCTGGACCGACCAACCTGGCGTAGCAAGCTCACCACAGGAGCCCGTGCAGCAGAGAACAGACGCACTGCAGAGGCCCAGAGGAAACGCACCGTGCGCAAGGCCCGGGCTACCTCCACTTCCACTGCAGCACCCATCCACTTGTGCCCTACGTGTGGGCGTGCCTTCCGGGCCCGGATTGGCCTCACCAGTCACTTCCGGACCCACAGTCACCAATCCTCCAACTGAAAGTGAAGTCATGGTCATCTTCCAACCCGAAGGACGAACAACAACAACATCTAGCTCTCTCTTGAAAGCATTCAGAGAATTGGCCTCCACTGCCTTCCGAGGCAGAGAATTCCACAGATTTACAACTCTCTGACTGAAAAAGTTTTTCCTCATCTCAGTTCTAAATGTCCTACCCCTTATTCTTTGCATCTTTGGTGCCAGTCTGGTAACCTTCAATGTGGTAGGAGTAACGCAAATAACGTTGCCAAGACCATCCGACAACGTGCAACGATGGAGCACTAATGCCAAGTGGTTGTTCAGAAAAAAATAAGTTCATAAATCATAGGAGCATTGGGCGAGTCCAGAACCAGGGGACACACAGTCTAAGAATAAAGGGGAGGCCATTTTAAACTGAGGTGAGAAGAAACCTTTTCACCCGGAGAGTTGTGAATTTGTGGAATTCTCTGCCACAGAGGGCAGTGGAGGCCAAATCACTGGATGAATTTAAAAGAGAGTTAGATAGAGCTCTAGGGGGCTAGTGGAATCAAGGGATATGGGGAGAAGGCAGGCACGGGTTACTGATTGTGGATGATCAGCCATGATCGCAATGAATGGCGGTGCTGGCTCGAAGGGCCAAATGGCCTCCTCCTGCACCTATTCTATGTTTCTATGAGCAGACATAGACCATTCGACTCATCTCCGCTACTACGCCATTCAATCACGGCTGATCTCTCTTTCCCTCTCAACCCCATTCTCCTGCCTTCTCCCCATAACCCCTGACACCCGTACTAATCAAGAATCTGCCCGAAACGTCACCCATTCCTTCTCTCCCGAGATGCTGCCTGACCTGCTGAGTTACTCCAGCATTTTGTGAAAGAACCTGCCAATCTCCGCCTTAAAATTCCTGCAACTTTTTGCTTTGAATATTGAACAGCAGGCACCCGGACTCCATAAAACACAAAGCTGTGTATAAAATACATCGTACGACATTTTAGGGTGGCACTGTGGCACAGTGGTAGAGCTGCTGCCTTATCAGCGACAGAGACCACTTTCGATCCTGACTATGGGTGCTGTGTGCGCGGAGTTTGTACGTTCTCCCTTTGACCGCGTGGGTTTCCTCCCATATTCCAAGGACGTGCAAGTTTGAAGGTTAATTGATTTCTGTAAATAGCACTTAGTGCGTGGGATATAAGAGTGGGAGAACATAGAACTTGTGTACGGCAGATCGATGGTTGGCGTGGACACAGTGGGCCGATGGGCCTGTTTCCGCTCTGTATCTCTAAAACTAAAAACTAAATACATCCTACAATCATGATTCTGCTTGTGACTGTTTTGTTCTGATCAATTAACAAATAATAGGGGCGGCGCGGTGGCGCAGCGGTAGATTTGCTGCCTTACAGCGCCAGGTTGGATCCCGACCACGGGTGCCGTCTGTACGGAGTTTGTACGTTCTCCCCGTGACTGTGTGAATTTTCTCCGAGATTCTTCAGTTTCCTCCCACACTCCAAAGGCAATAGACAATAGACAATAGGTGCAGGAGGAGGCCATTCGGCCCTTCGAGCCAGCACTGCCATTCAATGTGATCATGGCTGATCATTCTCAATCAGTACCCCCGTTCCTGCCTTCTCCCCATACCCCCTGACTCCGCTATCCTTAAGCGCTCTATCTAGCTCTCTCTTGAGAGAGCGTACAGATTTGTAGGTTAATTGGCTTGGTATGTTAAATTGTCCCTAGGGTGTTTAGGGTAGTGTGAATGTAGGAAAATAACTGCAGATGCTGGTACAAATCGAAGGTATCACAAAATACTGGAGTAACTCAGCAGGTCAGGCAGCATCTAGGAGAAAGGGAATGGGTGACGTTTCGGGTCGATACCCTTCTTCAGAAGAAATCGAAGGTATCACAAAATGCTGGAGTAACTCAGCAGGTCAGGCAGCATCTAGGAAAGAGGGAATGGGTGACGTTTCGGGTCGAGACCCTTCTTCAGACTGAAGAAGGGTCTCGACCCCAAACGTCACCCATTCCCGCTCTCCTTGATGCTGCCTGACCTGCTGAGTTACTCCAGCATTTTGTTATATCTAGGGTAGTGTAAATGTGCGGGGACCACTGGTCGGTGCGGACCCGGTGGGCCGAGAGGCCTGTTTCCACGCTGTATCTCCAAACTAAACTAAAACAGGTTAATTGCCCGTTAATACAATGCTGTTTGTGGAGACTTGCTGTGTACAGATGTATCACCACATTTCCCTTAATTATGACAGAGATCAAAGACCGTAAACGACAAATACTTTCGATAGAAGGAACCTTCTATCCAGAGATTCTGCCTGTCCCACTGAGTTCCTCCAGCATTTTGTGTCTTTTCTTCGGTGTAAACCAGCATCTGAATTCCTTCCTGCACGACAAGTACTTTGTTGCCCACAATGCCCGTTCGATATTTCAGAGCTCAAAGGGTTCTTTAGAAAAGCAAATGTTATTTTATTGGAATCTTTTCCTTTGAAAATGCAAGACACATGATTGATTATATTTTGAGCTGTCTTTACAGATATAAAATTATTATCTTGACAGAGAATCTCTTGGAAGCTTTCCAGGAACGGCAAGAAATTGCAGAGAGTTGGTGAATCACGCAAACCAACCTCCCTTCCATTGACTACATCTAGATTTTAGATTTAGATTTAGATTTTAGATTTAGAGATACAGCGCGGAAACAGGCCCTTCCTCCCACCGGGTCCGTGCCGCCCAGCGATCCCCACACATTAACACTATCCTACACCCACTAGGGACAATTTTTTAAAAACATTTGCCCAGCCAATTAACCTACATACCTGTACGTCTTTGGAGTGTGGGAGGAAACCGAAGATCTCGGAGAAAACCCACGCAGGTCACGGGGAGAACGTACAAACTCCGTACAGACGGCGCTCGTAGTCAGGATCGAACCTGAGTCTCCGGTGCTGCATTCGCAAAATATTTCTGCTTATTATTTCAGATTTCAGAAATATGGTCTCTGGTCTAAGTAAATATTCCTGCCATCGCTTAGAAAAAACTGTAGGTTTATTATCAGTCCACTGTGGAAGTCAGTTAATGCAGTTCCTTTTTAACGATGAAAACTATTTATATGTGAATCGTTGGAATAGTTTTCCTGTTCCTAAAATGTGCCTGAAAAATCTATGCATGTATTAATGAGTGTACAAAGCTCTTCAGAATTACCAACAGAATTAAATTAAGAAACGTATGTTCTGTGACTTCTTTAAAATATTTTACGGTTTTTAGATTCAAAATGTCTTGCAACAAAATAATTAACATACTGCCCAAATGAATCAAATATCTTGCACATAGAATTTCCTGGTAATCAACTACACATTTTATTTAGGACCTCATAACATTATATTTGTTAATGTTAATCCCGTGTAAATGTTATAGCACCAGAGATGGACGCAGAGACAGAAACAGTGGATGTGGAGAGGATGTTTCCACTAGTGGGAGAGTCTATGACCAAAGGCCATAGCTTCAGAATAAAAGGGCGCACCTTCAGAAAGGAGGCGAGGAGGAATTTCTTTAGTCAGAGGGCGGTGAATCTGTGGGATCAAGGAGGGGTGAGGAGCCAACTCCCTCCATCTTCCCGGTCAACTAAAGAGTCACAGAGGCATACAGCGTGGAAACTAGGGGCCTTCGACCCAACCTCCCCACACCGTCCAACATGTCCCATCCACATGAGTTCCACCCGCCCGTGTTTGGCCTATATCCTTCCTATCCATGAACCTGTCTAACTGTTGGGATCTTAAATGTTGGGAGAGTTCCTGCCTCAACGACCTCCTCTGGCAGCTCATTGCAAACACGCTTCTGAATAGCGGTCCATCATTCATCACAGATACACTGAAAACTCTGAAATCAGCTCGTTAGGAACTTCCAAAAATGAAATATTCAATGTTCTCCAAAGGCCACGTAGCTTGGCTGGCAGAGATCAAAGTATTTTGTGGCATCAAATCTAATCACACATCCAGATGCAGGAACAAAGGGTTTTTCATTTGATGAATTGCTGCTAATCTACATTTTTAAATATCCCTGACCATTGACCCAGTTAAACTTCTTTGTAAAAAAATTTAAAGAGTTTTGGCCTTTCAAGTTGTGTAGGAAAATAACTGCAGATGCTGGTACAAAATCGAAGGTATCACAAAATGCTGGAGTAACTCAGCGGGTCAGGCAGCATCTCAGGAGAGAGGGAATGGGTGACGTTTCGGGTCGAGACCCCACCTCATACAAATCGAAGGTATCACAAAATGCTGGAGTAACTCAGCAGGTACAAATCGAAGGTGTCGCAAAATGCTGGAGTAACTCAGCAGGTACAAAGGTGAAGAAGGGTCTCGACTCGAAACGTCATCCATTCCCTCTCTCCTAGATGCTGCCTGACTTGCTGAGTTACTCCAGCATTTTGTGATACCTTGGCCTTTCAAGTACTCATCAAGTACTCATCAAGTACTCATCAAGTACTCATCAAGTACTCATCAAGTACTCATCAAGTACTCATCAAGTACTCATCAAGTACTCATCAAGTACTCATCAAGTACTCATCAAGTACTCATCAAGTACTCATCAAGTACTCATCAAGTACTCATCAAGTACTCATCAAGTACTCATCAAGTACTCATCAAGTACTCATCAAGTACTCATCAAGTACTCATCAAGCTCTGTTTTTTTCTAAAGAGATACAGCGCAGAAACAGGCCCTTTGGCCCACCGAGTCCGCGCCGACCTGTGATCCCCGCACACTATCGCCATCCTACACGCACGAGGGACCATTTACAATTATTTTATTTTTTTTAATTTTTATTTTTGAAAAGCATATGTACAAATAGAAATAAAAGACAAATTTGTTACAAAGTTCTTACATAGCCTCAAATTTTAAATTTTTAAAGAGAGAAAATAAAAAATAAAGCAGAAAGAAAAAGAAAAAAAACTATAAACTATTGGAAAGAGAGAATAAGAAAATTAAAAAAAAGTATAACTATAAAAATTAAAGAGGGTAGATCCGGGAGACAATAACCACAGTTGGACATCCAACCCTAAACTCAAGTTTCAACTTTTAATTTAAAAAATTTGTTATAGTCCTGTGCCAAACCCATTTACTTTTCTAAAAATTCAATAAATGGAGACCATATTTTAAAAAATAACTCAGGTTTGTCAATTAAGGCAAATCTTATTTTTTCCAAATGCAGGGTCTCTGTCATTTCCGTAGTCCACATTTTGATTGTGGGGGTTATTGTTTTTTTCCAAAATTTAAGTATTAATTTTTTTCGCAGTTATTAAACTGTAATCAAGAAAATGTACCTGACTTGTTGTAAAGTTTGTAGTATGTTCTGATAATCCTAATATAATTAATTTTGGATCCATATCCAATTGCTTATTGATAACTTTAGAAACTATTTTAAAAATCTCCAACCAGAAATTTTGCACTTTTATGCAAGTTACGAAAATATGAGTTAAATTAGCTTCTTGAAATTGACATTTATCACAAGTAGGACCGAAGCCAATTAACCTGCAAACCTGTACTTCTTTGGAGCGTGGGAGGAAACCGGAGCACCCGGAGAAAACCCGCGCGGGTCACGGGGAGAACGTACAAACGCCGTATAAACAGCACCCGTGGTCAGGATCGAACCCGGGTCTCTGGCGCTGTGAGCGCTGTAAGGCATCTTCAAAGTCATCTTGTTGAGTCTCATTGTCTGTAATTTGTTTTCACCTAGCCCACAGCTAACAATGGCCTGTGTCCTTTATCATCGTTACTTTTTTTGCATATCTTTCATTCACTTGTTCTATATCTCTCTACATCACCGTCTATATCTCTCGTTTGCCTCTCCCCTGCCTCCCAGTCTGAAGAAGGGTCTCGACCCGAAACGTCACCTATTCCTTTTTCTCCAGGAGATGCTGCCTGACCAGCTGAGTCACTCCAGCATTTTGCCTGAATCTCGGCATCGACTGGTCAGTTTAATGCGCCTTTTGCTTTTCTTTTACTGATTATTTTCCAGGTTATTTTCCCTTCCTATTTTACTCCGTTATAAAAAAAAAACTCCCGGCCACTTCAGAAACTGTTCACTGCCCTCAGCTCTGCAGTGAGTCCTAGGGTCATAGAGTGATACAGTGTGGAAACAGGCCCGAGCTTGTCCACACCGGACAACAATGTCCCAGCTACACCAGCCCCACCTACCTGCTCTTGGTCCATATCCCTCCAAACATGTCCTGTCTATGCACCTGTCTAGACAAAAGACAATAGACAATAGGTGCAGGAGGAGGCCATTCGGCCCTTCGAGCCAGCACCACCATTCAATGTGATCATGGCTGATCATTCTCAATCAGTACCCCGTTCCTGCCTTCTCCCCATGCCCCCTGACTCCGCTATCCTTAAGAGCTCTATCCAGCTCTCTCTTGAATGCATTCAGAGAATTGGCCTCCACTGCCTTTTGAAGCAGAGAATTCCACAGATTCACAACTCTCTGAAAAAGTTTTTCCTCATGTCAGTTCTAAATGGCCTACCCTTTATTCTTAAACTGTAGCCCCTTGTTCTGGACTCCCCCAACATTGGGAACATGTTTCCTGCCTCTAACGTGTCCAACCCCTTAATAATCTTATACGTTTCGATAAGATCTCCTCTCATCCTTCTAAATTCCAGTGTATACAAACCTAGCCGCTCCAGTCTTTCAACATATGACAGTCCCGCCATTCCGGGAATTAACCTAGTAAACCTACGCTGCACGCCTAACTGATTCTTAAATGATGGGATAGTCCCGGCCTCAACTACCTCCTCTGGCACCCGGTTCCTTTTCTCCAGAGATGCTGTCTGACCCGCTGAGTTGCTCCAGCTTTTTGTGCTGGACTAAACCCGTTTTCAGTGGTGTTTCGTTCGAATTGCTTTCGAGTGGGGTTTTCGACCTCGAGATGCAGCTGACAAGATGGTGAATGAGTGAAGCAAGTCAGAACTTTACGATTCCCTTGGTTCACGCCTAACTGCACCTTAACCACGACACCGAGTGCCATTTCCCTCTTTGCCGCTCCGACTGCAATTTAGAGCCGCCATCTTCGACTTCATCTCAGTCAGATTATTGCTTTTAAAGGTTAATTCAGCGATTCAACGGCAAATCTCATTACAATCACTCATATCACAGCTATTGCTGAAAACAAATGGTCCTAAAGCCTGGCGACTGCAAGTGTGCTGGTCCCCAGAAGATGTTCTACTGTCATCCATCACACTCTTTAACTCCACTTAAAACTTTTAGAGAGACAGCGAAGAAACAGGCATACGGCTCGAGACCGCGACGGCCAGCGATCACCCCGCACACGAGCACTGTCCTACACATCAGGAACAATTTACAAACCTACAGAAGCCAGTCAACCTACAAGCCTTGTCATTTACACCCCAGCGGTATGAACATTGACTTCTCGGATCGCGGGGCTTGGGTCGACCCGCTGCGGACCCTTCACCGTCCGGCGCGGCCTGCAAACACAACAACCTGATCGCGGGAGAAGACGGCAGGGGAAGGGAAAAGACATTGTGGCCTTCCATCACAGTGAGGAGAGGACTGGAGGAGACTCACTGTGATGGATGTTTCTTTTTTTGTGTGTTTTTGGGGTTGTGTAATTTGCCTATTTAATGCTTTTATTGTGTAATCTGCCTATTTTAATGCTTTTATTGTTGGACTGTGGGTGACTTGTTTTTTGGATGACAAATAAAGATATCTTGAATCTTGAATCTTGAATCTAACTTCAAGTAACCCCTGCTTTCCCTCTCTCTTCATCCCTCCCACTTCCCATTCCTCCGATCAGTCTTACTGTCTCCGACTGCCTTTTATCTCCGTTTGCTACGTTAACACTGGAATTTAGAAGGATGAGGGGAGATCTTATCGAAACGTATAAGATTATTAAGGGGTTGGACACGTTAGAGGCAGGAAACATGTTCCCATTGTTGGGGGCAGTCCAGAACAAGGGGCCACAGTTTAAGAATAAGGGGTAGTCCATTTAGAACTGAGATGAGGAAAAACATTTTCAGTCAGAGAGTTGTGAATCTGTGGAATTCTCTGCCTCAGAAGGCAGTGGAGGCCAATTATCTGAATGCATTTAAGAGAGAGCTCGATAGAGCTCTTAAGGATTGCGGAGTCAGGGGGTATGGGGAGAAGGCAGGAACGGGGTACTGATTGAGAATGATCAGCCATGATCACATTGAATGGCGGTGCTGGCTCGAAGGGCCGAATGGCCTCCTCCTGCACCTATTGTCTATTGTCTATTGTCTAAACATAGAAAATAGGTGCAGGAGGAGGCCATTCGGCCGTTCGAGCCAGCACCGCCGTTCATTGTGATCATGGCTGATCGTCCCCAATCAATAATCCGTGCCTGCCTTCTCCCCATATCCCTTGATTCCACTAGCCCCTAGAGCTCTATCTAACTCCATGTTGTTACCTTCTCCCAGCTAACAATGATCTATTCTACATTTTCCTTGAACTTCATTCACATTACCCTGTTTTCACACCTCACACTTCCTAATCTATGCATCTCCTCCCCCCTGACGTCAGTCTGAGGAAGGGTCTCGACCCGAAACGTCACCCATTCCTTCTCTCCAGAGATGCTGCCTGTCCCGCTGAGTTACTCCAGCATTTTGTGTCCATCTTCGGTTTAAACCAGCACCTGCAGTTCCTTCATGCGCAACCTACAAACCTGGAGCGTGAGAGGAAACCGGAAAAAACCCACCTGGGGAAAATCCACGCAGGTTACGGGGAGAAGGTACAAACTCCGTACAGACAAGCACTCAGGATGGAACCTGGGTCTCTGGCGCTGTAAGGCAGCAACTCTACCGCTGCGCCACCGTGCCACCCCAAATCTCCTTGTAACTATGTGGTACTTATTCCAATATTGAATATTGGATTAACATCCAGAAAAATACCAGATGGTCACAAGCACGTTGAAACACGGAAGCGCAGAAAATAGAGGTTGGAGTGTGGAACTCAACACTTTGAACCTTTCAATATCATGGGGTATCATCTAAAATTCACTACTGGATTCAATCAAATCTAGAGTTGTGAATTTGTGGAATTCTCTGCCACAGAAGGGCAGTGGAGGCCATTTCACTGGATGAATTTAAAGAGAGTTAGATAGAGCTCTAGGAGCTAGTGGAATCAAGGGATGTGGGGAGAAGGCAGGCACAGGTTACTGATTGTGGATGATCAGCCATGATCACAATGAATGGCGGTGCTGGCTCGAAGGGCCAAACGGCCTCCTCCTGCACCTATTTTCTATGTTTTCTAAATCTCTATTATGCATACGTGTGTAGTACAATTTGCTTGGATAGCCTTTTCCACTGCATGAAGCCAATACCACCACAATCATGAATTATTGTCGAACAGAGGCCACTGTTGATGCAGGCTCCACAAACTTGTGAAAGGTCTATGAAACCTGCCTGAATATTTAGTGCTTCCCTTATTTCAGCTCGGCTTTGCAAACGCAAAACTGCTTCCACACAGAATAAAAATGCCTCCTCCTACGAAACGATATATCCACTGGCGTTTTACAAGTCCCCGTGGTTATTTCTCGCGCAACTGAAAAGAGCGCAATATCCTCTCCTCTTTATTGCCCATCCAGTTGGGCGGCGCGCTCTGATCTTTTTGCATCTCTGCCTGCAGCAGTTTAATTACTGCGTATACCTACCTGATGGTTCAATTTCTCCAGTGCTGACCAATGCGTTAGAGGCAGGAAACATGTTCCCAATGTTGGGGGAGTCCAGAACCAGGGGCCACAGTTTAAGAATTAAGGGGTAGGCCATTTAGAACTGAGATGAGGAAAAACTTTTTCACTCAGAGAGTTGTGAATCTGTGGAATTCACTGCCTCAGAAGGCAGTGGAGGCCAATTCTCTGAATGCATTCAATAGACAATAGACAATAGGTGCAGGAATAGGCCATTCGGCCCTTCGAGCGAGCATTCAAGAGAGAGCTAGACATAGCTCTTAAGGATAGCGGAGTCAGGGGGTATGGGGAGAAGGCAGGAACGGGGTACTGATTGAGAATGATCAGCCATGATCACATTGAATGGCAGTGCTGGCTCGAAGGGCCGAATGGCCTTCTCCTGCACCTGTTGTCTATTGTCTATAATGCAGCCCCACCCCAACGTCCCGTGAACCCTTACACAAGTCAGGTTTGACCCCCCCCACCCCCAAGAGCGTTTTATTGTCCTATGTCCCAGATACAACAATGACATTCATACTTACAGCAGCACAGCAGAATATGTAAACATAGTACACTGCAAACACTATCATAAAGGAGATGAACAGAGTCTCTTGCCCAGAGTCGGGGACTCGAGGATCAGAGGACATAGGTTTATGATGAAGGGGGAAAGTTTTAATAGGAATATGACAGGTACCTTTTGCACACAAATGGTAGTGTGTGTATGGAACGAGCTGCCAGAGGAGGTAGTTGAGGCAGCGTAGGTTCACTCGGTTAATTCCCAGACTGGCGGGACTGTCGTATGTTGAAAGACTGGAGCGGCTAGGCTTGTATACACTGGAATTTAGAAGGATGAGAGATCTTATCGAAACGTATAAGATTATTAAGGGGTTGGACACGTTAGAGGCAGGAAACATGTTCCCAATGTTGGGGGAGTCCAGAACCAGGGGCCACAGTTTAAAAAAAGGGGTGGGCCATTTAGAACGGAGATGAGGAAAAGCTTTTTCAGTCAGAGAGTTGTGAATCTGTGGAATTCTCTGCCTCAGAAGGCAGTGGAGGCCAAGTCTCTGAATGCATTCGAGAGAGAACTAGATAGAGCTCTTAAGGATAGCGGAGTTAGGGGGTATGGGGAGAAGGCAGGAACGGGGTAATGATTGAGAATGATCAGCCATGATCACATCGAATGGTGGTGCTGGCTCGAAGGGCCGAATGGCCTACTCCTGCACATATTGTCGATTGACTATCGCGATGTTTACGAAACAGTTCGACAGGTATATGGATGGGACAGGTTTGGAGGGATATGGGCCAAGCGCAGGCAGATGGGACTAGTGTAGCTGGGACATTGTTGGCTGGTGTGGGCACATTGGGCCGAAGGGCCTGTTTCCACACTGTAACACTGTACGACTCTAAAGGGTGGTGGGTGTATGGAATGAGCTGCCAGAGGAGGTAGTTGAGGCAGGGACTATCGCAACATTTAAGAAACAGTTGGACAGGCACAACAGTCGGCCAGTGTGAGCAAGTTGGGCTTGTATCCACGTTGTAAGACTCTCTGACTCTGTCCACTCAATCCCTGGAATCGTGTTTTTTCCCCAGGATTTATGAAATTCAGAGTTGTTGATGTAGCCCAGTCTATCACACAAACCAGCTTGACCCCCCCCTACCATCCCCCCATCCCCCTCCCCCTCCCCACCATTGTCTCCATCTGCTTCAAGAAACCAGCCAACATAATCAAGGACCATTTTCTCCCAGAATCATTCCCTCATCTCCCATCGGGCTGAAGATACAAAAATCTTGAAAGCGTGGACCACTACATTAAAAAAAACAACTTTGGCCCCATTGTTCTCACACCCACTGAATGGCCCGCCCACAAGCTAGGGTGTAGTCCTGATAGTCATAGAGTGATGAAGTGTGGAAACGGGCCCGTCGGCCCAACTTGCCCACACTGGCCAGCAACACGATCTTCCAACCTACCTCATTGCAGATTATGCACTTTAAAAAAAAAAAAAGACTCTGCACTTTCCCGGTAACTGTAACGATGTAATGCCGCAACACTATATTCTGCAAATCTAATACTTCTCTCTTTGCACTACCTGTTCTACTTGTGGAAACAAGGAACTGCAGATGCTGCTTTACGTTTGCAAAGGCTGGAAATTGGGTAGATTGGAGCATGATTGCTCACTATCTATTAAGAGTATTCGGTCTCCTAAAGTGAATCAGATTTGGTGCTGTAGACAGAAGGAACTGCAGATGCTGGTTGATAGGCAAGGTGCTGGAGAAACACAGCGTGTCAGGCAGCATCTCTGGAGAATGACAACAAATGCTGGAGTAACTCAGTACGACAAGCAACATCTCTGGATGGCATTCCTTCTCCCCACAGATGCTGCCTGTCCTGCTGAGTTACTCCAGCACTTCTTTTTTTTTTAGAGATACAGCGCGGAAACTGGCCCTTTTGGCCCGCCGGGTCCGCGCCGACCAGCGATCCCTGCACATTAACAGTATCCCACACCCACTAGGGTCAATTTTTACATTTACCAAGCTAATTAACCCACATACCTGCACGCCTTTGTAGTGTGGGAGGAAACCGAAGATCTCGGAGAAAACCCACGCAGGTCACGGGGAGAATGTACAAACTCCGTGCAGACAGCACCCGTGGTCGGGATCGAACCCATTGCATTCGCTGTAAGGCAGCAACTCTACCGCTGCGCCGCCGTGACCGGCCTTCCTACACAGTATTCCAGTTCTTTCCTGCACAGTGTCTCTGGAGAACATGGATAGTCGATGTTTTGGGTGGGGATCCGTGTACTTGCGTACGGTTTGATCGCACTCATGCGTGGTGTGATTTGGCTGAATAGCACGCAACGCCATCTCAGTACACATAACAATAATAAACCATTACCATTCACTAATTGCTATTATGTCAGTGTGCGGATGACTTATCCCATGTACTTGGGATAAGTTCGCATTCATAGCAAGAGGTATATTAGCATTCATAGCAAGAGGATTTGAGTATAGGAGCAGGGAGGTTCTGCTGCAGTTGTACAGGGCCTTGGTGAGACCGCACCTGGAGTATTGTGTACAGTTTTGGTCTCCTAATCTGAGGAAAGACATTCTTGCCTTAGAGGGAGTACAGAGAAGGTTCACCAGATTGATCCCTGGGATGGCAGGACTTTCATATGAAGAAAGACTGGATAGACTAGGCTTGTACTCGCTGGAATTTAGAAGACTGAGGGGGGATCTTATAGAAACATATAAAATTCTTAAGGGGTTGGAGAGGCTAGATGCGGGAAGATTGTTCCCGATGTTGGGGAAGTCCAGAACAAGGGGTCACAGCTTAAGGATAAGGGGGAAGTCTTTTAGGACCGAGATGTGAAAACATTTTTTCACACAGAGAGTGGTGAATCTGTGGAATTCTCTGCCACAGAAGGTAGTTGAGGCCGGTTCATTGGCTAGATTTAAGAGGGAGTTAGATGTGGCCCTTGTGGCTAAAGGGATCAGGGGGTATGGAGAGAAGGCAGGTACAGGATACTGAGCTGGATGATCAGCCATGATCATATTGAATGGCGGTGCAGGCTCGAAGGGCCGAATGGCCTACTCCTGCACCTATTTTCTATGTTTCTATCCCAACTCAAACATTTCACCGAACAGTTTCCTTTCCTTGCATCTCTTCCGCAGTTCAGGTGTCAACGAAAGGAGGAGAACTAAACAGAACTAATCCTCAGATAACTCGGACCTCCCATCTATTATATTTCCTTGTTTAGTTTAGATATACAGCACAGAAGCAGGCCCTTCGGCCCACCGAGTCCGCACCAACCAGTGCACACTAACACTATTCTAGTCAAGTCAAGCCAAGTCAATTTTATTTGTATAGCACATTTAAAAACAACCCACGTTGACCAAAGTGCTGTACATCAGTTCAGGTACTAAGAACGAACATACAATGGCACACACACATCACAGCACATACATAAACAGTTCACAGCGCCACCTCAGAGGGCCTCAAACGCTAGGGAGTAGAAATAGGTTTTGAGCCTGGACTTAAAGGAGTCGATGGAGGGGGCAGTTCTGATGGGGAGAGGGATGCTGTTCCACAGTCTAGGAGCTGCAACCGCAAAAGCGCGGTCACCCCTGAGCTTAAGCCGAGACCGCGGGATAGTCAGTAGCCCCAAGTCGGCCGACCTGAGGGACCTGGAGACAGAGTGGTGGGTTAGAAGATTTTTGATATAGGGGGGGGCAAGCCCGTTTAGGTCTTTGTATGTGAATAGGAATGTGAATGTGAATTGTTCTACACACAAGGGACAATTTACAATTATACCAAGCCAGTAAACCTGCAAACCTGTACGTCTTTGGAGTGTGGGAGGAAACCGAAGTTCTCAGAGAAACCTAGGGTGGCACGGTGGTGCAGCGGTAGAGTTGCTGCCTCACAGCGCTTGCAGCGCCAGAGACCCGGGTTCGATCCAGACTACGAATGCTTGTCTCTACTGAGTTTTACGTTCTCCCCAATGACCTCGTGGGTTTTCTTCGGTTTCCTCCCACGCTCCAAAGAAGTACAGGTATGTAGGTTAATCAGCCTGGTGTAAATTGTCCCCAGTGTGTGTAGGATAGTGTTAATGTGCGGGGACCGCTGGCCGGCGAGGACTCGGCGGGCCGAAGGGCCTGTTCCCGTGCTGTATCTCTAAAACTAAAACCCACGGAGAACGTACAAACTCCGTACAGACAGCAACCGCAGTCAGGATCGAACCCTGGTCTCTGGCTCTGTAAGGCAGCAACTCTACCGCTGCGCCACCGTGCCAGTGTTTATGGTGTAAACCAGGCCCGTAATATGGGAGTATATATTTTGTATAGTGCACGAAAATCAGATATTCAAGTGTAACTGTGCAGCATACACATTGTACTATTCAGACATTCAAGTGTTAACTGTGTAGCATGTGTACTCTTAGGCAGTCCTCAGTTAGCCTGGCACTATTCCTCAGTTAGCAGTCCTTAGATCCCTTATTCAATATTTGGTCCTTAGACTTAATCCTTAGGCATTCCTACTTTGGTAACCTTTGCCTGTACACCATTATCTCTTTGCCTTGTCACATTTGGATGAAAGATAATGGTGGCAAGTGAAGAGAAGACATATGTCTTGGGAGGATGGACGGACTAGAATAGAAAACAAGGGTGGCGGAATGTGACGAGATAAGGTTATTAAGATAAGGGTAAGGCAGGAAATGGGATTTAATGGTGGCAGACCAGACAGGAGGACTGCAAAGAAATAAATTATTATAGAGCAGGAGTGTGGGTATGAGGTAATGTAAAGAAGATAAGGTTTGGAATAATCCTATGAACATAGACTGCCCGATGTACTAAGTGGGCAGTCAGGGCAGTCAGGCGGTTGACTTCCTGATTGTCCCAGCCGTTGTTTGCAAATAAAGGCTTTTAACTACTCGAAGAATTCTCCGTGTCGCCTGTCTTAATTTCGAAGCTGAAGAATACCACGACAGTAACTTTAGACAATAGACAATAGACAATAGGTGCAGGAGGAGGCCATTCAGCCCTTCGAGCCAGCACCGCCATTCAATGTGATCACGGCTGATCATTCTCAATCAGTACCCCGTTCCTGCCTTCTCCCCATACCCCCTGACTCCGCTATCCTTAAGAGTTCTATCCAGCTCTCTCTTGAATGCATTCAGAGAATTGGCCTCCACTGCCTTCTGAGGCAGAGAATCCCACAGATTCACAACTCTCTGACTGAAAAAGTTTTTCCTCATCTCCGTTCTAAATGGCCTACCCCTTATTCTTAAACTGTGGCCCCCTTGTTCTGGACTCCCCCAACATCGGGAACATGTTTCCTGCCTCTAACGTGTCCAACCCCTTAATAATCTTATACGTTTCGATAAGAACTCCGGGCAATTTCTGACAAGAACTCCAGGCAATGATTCACAACGCATTTTGAAAGCAGTGAAGAAACCAGAACGGACGAGAAATCAGAATTAGTCATCAGGCTGATGGAAAGAAAAGATCTTGCTGTTTTTATAACTGGAACAATGACTCAATTTAACATTAGGTTTGATGGGAGACAAATAGTAAACTGGGGCGAACCATTTCCAGATAAATCAATATAAAGACGCAGGGATATTTTTAATGCTGTTTCCACTTGTCTTAGGAGAATGGTATAAACAGTAGGAAATATTTAAAGCATTTGACACAGTTTAAGCCTTAAAGGCAAAATCTGAAAGTGGTTTTGAGTACTGTCTTAGTAACGGCAGGTAAGAAGGTTATTCAGGCTAAAAGGCAAACATTTGCAAGGAAAATAATATTCTCCAGAGATGCTGCCTGACCCACAGAGTTACTCCGGCACTTTGTGCGCTTTTGTGTAAGCCAGCACCTGCAGTTCCTTGGTTCTACATTTTGACGGTGGCACAGCGGTGGAGTTGCTGCCTTACAGCGCTGAAGGCGTGGGTTCAATCCCGACTACGGGCGCTGTCTGCACGGAGCTTCCATGTTCTCCCTGTGACCGCGTGGGTTTTCCCCGGGTGCTCCGGTTTCCTCCCACACTCCAAAGACGCACAGGTTTCTAGGTTACTTGGCTTCTACGAATTTAGATTTAGATTTAGATTTAGAGATACAGCGCAGAAACAGGCCCTTCGGCCCACCGGGTCCGCGCCGCCCAGCGATCCCCGCACACTAACACTATCCTACACCCACTAGGGACAATTTTTACATTTGCCCAGCCAATTAACCTACATACCTGCACGTCTTTGGAGTGTGGGAGGAGACCGAAGATCACGGAGAAAACCCACGCAGGTCACGGGGAGAACGTACAAACTCCGTACAGACGGCGCCCGTAGTCAGGATCGAACCTGTCTCCGGCGCTGCATTCGCTGTAAAGGCAGCAACTCTACCGCTGTGCCACCGTGCCATCGTTGTAAGTTGTCCCTCGTGTGAGTGTGCAGGATAGAGCTGGTGTCATAGATACAAAGGCAATAGGTGCAGGAGTAGGTCATTCGGCCATTCGAGCCAGCACCGCCATTCAAATGAGATCATGGCTGAACATCAACAATCAGTACCCTGTTCCTGCCTTCTCCCCATATCCCTTGATTCCGCTAGCCCTAAGAGCTCTATCTAACTCTCTTTTAAATGCATCCAGTGAATTGGCCTCCACTGCCTTCTGCGGCAGAGAATTCCACAAATTCACAACTCTGTGTGAAAAAAAATGTCCTCACCTCAGTTCCAAATGGCATTAACCCCTTAATCTTAAACTGTGTCCGAGGACCTCTGGTCGGCACGGGCACGGTGGGCTGAAGGGCCTGTTTCCACGCTGCTACGGGGCAGCACGGCGGCGCAGCGGTAGAGTTGCTGCCTTACAGCGAATGCAGCACCGGAGACTCAGGTTCGATCCTGACTACGGGCGCCGTCTGTACGGAGTTTGTACGTTCTCCCCGTGACCTGCGTGGGTTTTCTCCGAGATCTTCGGGTTCCTCCCACACTCCAAAGACGTACAGGTATGTAGGTTAATTGACTGGGCAAATGTAAAAATTGTTCCTAGTGGGTGTAGGGTAGTATTAGTGTGCGGGGATCGCTGGGCGGCGCGGACTCGGTGGGCCGAAGGGCCTGTTTCCGCACTATATCTCTGAAAAAAAAATCTCTAAAGTAAACCAAATGACTGCTCCACTGCGAAATCTCCTCACGGTGTGGATTTATTCACTGTCTCCAGAAATGCCGCCTGATGAGTTGAATTACTCCATCGCTGTGTGTACAAAGTTCATACGTGACAGGGGCAGATTAAGGCCATTCAGCCCATCCATTCTCCTCCCACCCCCCCTTAACCCCCGATACCCGTGCTAATCAAAAGAGTGGAATTACCCCAGGCTGGGAATGTTTAATCGTAGGGAAAGAAAATTCAATCTCTCGGTACATTTAACACAGAGATTGAGAGAGATATGGAGATTTTTGGGAATAATGGGATGCAGAGAATGTACTGGAACAGAGTTTAGATTGGCGAAACAGATCCCCGCATATTAACACCATCCCACACACACTAGGGACAATTCATATTTATACCCAGCCAATTAGCCTGCAAACCGGTACGTCTTTGGAGTGTGGGAGGAAACCGAAGATCTCGGAGAAAACCCGCGCGGCTCACGGGGAGAACGTACAAACTCCGCACAGACGGCACCCGTGGTCGGGATCGAACCCGGGTCTCTGGGCCCTGCAAAGAGCTGTGAGGCAGCAACTCTACCGCTGCGCCACCGTGCCGAGTGTAGGAGAAGGGTTCCTGGGTCTTGCTGAATAGTTGGCCCAGCGGTCATGAATTTATCCATCCCACTTTACCGCTCTCATGGAAAAAAAATGAATAAATAATGCAGCAAAGTGAGAATATAATAAAAGCTGTTTTCCAATTATATCAAACCTAATGGCAGCAAAGTTCTATGAATATATTCCGAGGAAGTCATTGCCACAGAAAGGCCGAAGGGACCAAGTCAATGGATATTTTTTAAGGTGGAGTTTGACAGATTCTTGATTAGTACGGGTGTCAGGGTTTATGGGGAGAAGGCAGGAGAATAGGGTTAGGAGTAGGGTTGCCAACTATCTCACTACCAAATAAGGGACAAGGTGACGTCACCGCCCCGCGCCCCACATGACCTCACCCAGCCAGCGGCCACGTGCTCCCGATCCACCAATGGCGGCCGCCCAGGGCCGGGTGTCGGGTGGCGGGTTGCTATGCAACGTCCATTAGGCGGTGTCCGGGCCTACAGTGTCTCGGGCCTACAGTGTCCCGGGTCTACAGTGTCCCGGGTCTACAGCGTCCGGGCCTACAGCGCCCCCCGGGCTTAATATGGGACAAGGGCGGTCCCATACGAGACAAACCAATTTAGCCCAATATACGGGATGTCGCGGACAGTAGGCAACCCTAGTTAGGAGGGAGAGATAGATCAACCACGATTGAATGGCGGAATAGACCTGATGGACCGAATGGTCTAATTCTGCTTCTATTACTTATGAGAGGATGATTCAGTTGCCTGATAACAACTGGGAAGAAGCTGTCCCTGAATCTGGAGATACGTGTTTTTCAAACTTCTGTAATCTGTTCAGACATTAGAAAATGCAGATGCTGGACCCTTGAACAAAAAACAAAGTGCTGGAGGAACTGAATAGGTTAGGCAGCGTTCTTGAGGAGAGGGGGGTGGAAGTGATAGATGCCGTTTTGGGTCGAGACCCCTCTTCTTTTTGTTGTAAACACTTTATTTTCTTCACAAAGACTGCCTTGCAAACTCTTGTGTCCACCAAGGAGAAGTCACATTAACATCACATCTGAAAGCCGCTGCACAACAATCATTCAGCATTTCACTTGAGTGTGAAGTTAGTTCTTTCTCGTATAATGAGGTACAGTGTAAAGCTCTTTCTGCGTGCTAATCAGGCAGCCGGAATGACACCACGATTACAATCGAGCCATCCACCTGATAAAGGGAATGATCAGCCATGATCACATTGAATGGCGGTGCTGGCTCGAAGGGTAAGTCCAGTAAACCCCTGCACCTATTGTCTACTGAATAACGTTTGGCACAAGGTAAAGTCCAGTAAAGTCCAATCAAAGATAGCCCAAGGGTTCCAATGAGGTGGATCAGCCACGATTGAATAGCGGAGTGGACTTGAATGACCTAATGACATTCGGCCCATCAAGTCCACTTATTAAGGGGTTGGACACGTTAGAGGCAGGAAACGTGTTCCCAATGTTGGGGGAGTCCAGAACCAGGGGCCACAGTTTAAGAATAAGGGGTAGGTCATTTAGAACGGGGATGAGGAAAAACTTTTTCAGTCAGAGAGTTGTGAATCTGTGGAATTCTCTGCCTCAGAAGGCAGTGGAGGCCAATTCTCTGAATGCATTCAAGAGAGAGCTAGATAGAGCTCTTAAGGATGGTGGAGTCAGGGGGTATGGGGAGAAGGCAGGAACGGGGTACTGATTGAGAATGATCAGCCATGATCACATTGAATGGCGGTGCTGGGTCGAAGGGCAGAATGGCCTCCTCCTGCACCTATTGTCTATTTGTCTATTGTCTATTGCAATTCTGCTCCAAGAACTTATGAACTTCTGAGTGGAGGGGAATTGGAGGAGATTTTTTTTAAAATGGGATTAATATAGAATTAGCGTTAAAGAGTGGTGGGTGGTTAGTGAGGGCTCAGTTGACCAAAGGGCCCATTTCCCTACTACAACTATGATAACCAGCGCTAGAACACTCCATTGTATGCTTACCTGCAATACTCAGAGTGCAGAGCCTCAGATAAGTGGGTCAATAACATTAGCTTAATGGGCTATTAGTGAATGGCAATAAATAGCGACCTTATCCCACAAAACAATACAGATTTGTATTTTATTTACGAGCCGACATTATGTACTGCATATCGGGCACGATCGATGATGCACTTTGGGTCTTTTTGTTGATATTATCCTTGGGCTTTTATGTGCTTGCTGTAAATCGAGAAGTCGTACCAATAAATTTTGAGGCCAAGTATTCATCTTAATTTGCTATCCCTTCTCTCCCCAAAACAGTTTTAGGCAAATAAACAAATGATGTTTCCAAGACAAAATTGCTAGGAGCTACGCTATAAACATAAAATGGCAAACTCAATAAAAGGGTATCAGTTGTACAAGGCTAAAACATTTTCAACCCAAGAGATCGCTGAAACTGCAAAAAAAATCCCAGTTTGTGCAATAACCTTCAGTGGCCGATACAGTTGCTGCTGCAGCAGTTTCTGTTCCCAGTTCCCTCCACCTGACGCGTTTCATTGCTTTTATTCCACATGGTTTATTTTTACACGTCCAAAATGCAGAAGTGCCGTTAAGCAGCACTACCCTCCCCAACTGGAGACCCACACCTGGAGTATTGCGTACAGTTTTGGTCTCCTAATCTGAGGAAAGACATTCTTGCCATAGAGGGAGTACAGAGAAGGTTCGCCAGATTGATTCCTGGGATGGCAGGACTTTAATATGAAGAAAGACTGGGTAGACTCGGCTTGTACTCGCTGGAATTTAGAAGATTGAGGGGGGGATCTTATAGAAACTTACAAAATTCTTAAGGGTTTGGACAGGCTAGATGCAGGAAGATTGTTCCCGATGTTGGGGAAGTCCAGAACAAGGGGTCACAGTTTAAGGATAAGGAGGAAGTCTTTTAGGACCGAGATGAGAAAGTTTTTTTTCACACAGAGTGGTGAATCTGTGGAATTCTCTGCCACAGAAGGTAGTTGAGGCCAGTTCATTGGCTATATTTAAGAGGGAGTTAGATGTGGCCCTTGTGGCTAAAGGGATCAGGGGGTATGGAGAGAAGGCAGGTACGGGATACTGAGTTGGATGATCAGCCATGATCATATTGAATGGCGGTGCGTACAGGCTCGAAGGGCCGAATGGCCTCCTCCTGCACCTATTTTCTAAGTTAAAAACTCATTTCATTCAGCAACGCCGCTCCATGTACTTGTCAACTTCCCATTAAATGTCGAGAACAATACAATTGAACTCATTCAGTTTAGTTCAGTTTAGTTTATTGTCACGTGTACCGAGGTACAGTGAAAAGCTTTCTGGTGCGTGCCCAACCAGTCAGCGGAAACACAACACATGATTACAATCGAGCCGTCCACAGCGTACCGACACAGGAAAAAGGGAATAATGTTTGGCGCAAGATAAAGCGTGGTAACGTCCACTTAAAGACAGTTTGAGGGTCTCAAATGAGGTAGATGATAGGTCAGGAACTTCTTCAGTCTTAAGACGGGTCTCGACCCGAAACGTCACCTATTCCTTCTCTCCTGAGATGCT
This sequence comes from Rhinoraja longicauda, assembly GCF_053455715.1. Taxonomy (NCBI): domain Eukaryota; kingdom Metazoa; phylum Chordata; class Chondrichthyes; order Rajiformes; family Arhynchobatidae; genus Rhinoraja; species Rhinoraja longicauda. Next base: position 6,773,410 of record NC_135960.1, on the reverse strand, counting down.
GCCTGACCCACTGAGTTACTCCAGCTTTTTGTGATACCTTAGATGATAGGTCAGGGCTGTTGATGGGTGCCTGATAACAGCTGGAAAGAAACTGTCCCTGAATCTGGAGGAGTGCGTTTTCACTCTTCTATACATCCTGCCTGATGAGAGGGGGGAGAAGAGGGAGTGGCCAGGGTTAGACTCATCCTTGATTTATGCTGGTGGTCTTAATGAGGCAAGGTGAAGTGTAGATGGAATCAAAAGACATACAGGTTTGTAGGTTAATTTATCTAAGGTAAAATTGTGAAATCGTCCCTCGTGTGTAGGATAGTGGATAGTCCTTGGGTACGGGGCGATCACTGGGCAGTGCACACATGGTGGGCTGAAGGGCCTGTTTCTGCGACGTATCTGGCAACTCAACTAAATCTGTGAAAATGGTGGTGATGCCGGCCAGTCCCATTTAATCCCATCCAGCTAAACTTGGCGTGAATTTGTCCTTTATCGATACAGGGCAGCACGGTGGCGAAGCGGTAGAGTTGCTGCCTTACAGCGCCAGAGACCCGGGTTCGATCCTGACTGCGGGTGCTTGTCTGAAGGGAGTTTGTACCTTCTCCCCGTGACCTGCCTGGGGTTTTCTCCGAGATCTTCGGTTTCTTCCCGCACTCCAGAAACGTACGTTTCATTGGCTTGGTATGAATGTAAAAATTGTCCCCAGTGTGTGTGCGTAGGGTGGTGTTAATGTGCGGGGATCGCTGGTCGGCACGGACCCAGTGGGCCGAAGGGCCTGTTTCCGCGCTGTATCTCTCTAAACTAAACCATATCCCTAATCGTGTTGGAAATGGCGCAAAGTCCCATTTAACTCCACCACCCAGCCTGGCTGAGAATTTGTCCTTTCACTTTAGATTTCGGAAATACAATTCAGTCTTGATGATGAGAAGGTGTAAGCTCGTGACAATACAATACAATACAGTATATCTTTATTGTCATTGTACAGGGGTACAACGAGATTGGGAATGCGCCTCCCATACGATGCAATAAATTAATTAGCTAGTCAATATTACTTTAAACAACTCAATGAAACAAATTAGAACAGTTTTAAAACAGAACAAAGTGCAAGTAGATCTGTGCCGGTTCACTGTGCGATGTGACCATCCGGCTCAGCAGGACCGGTTCATAGCAGCTATGGCCCTGGGGATGAAGCTATTCCTGAGTCTGGAGGTGCGGGCGTAGAAGGCCTTGTATCGTCTGCCCGATGGTAGAAGTTCGAACAGACTGTTGCAGGGGTGTGAAGAGTCTTTGTGGATGCTGGTGGCTTTTCTGAGGCATCGTGTGTTGTAGATGCCCTCCAAGGCTGGTAGCTGTGTTCCGATAGTCTTCTGAGCTCTATGGACTACCCGCTGAAGAGCTTTCCTCTCTGCCTCCGTGCAGCTGAGATACCACGCAGGGATGCCATGCGTTAGGATGCTCTCTATGGTGCAGCGGTAGAAGGTCGTCAGCAGCTGTTGGGGTAGACCAGACTTCTTCAGTGTTCTTAGGTGGAACAGTCGATGCTGTGCCTTCTTGACCAGCGCAGCAGTGTTATTGGACCATGTTAGGTCCTCCGAGATGTGAGTGCCCTGAAACTTGAAGCTGGACACTCTCTCCACACTGACCCCGTTGATAAAGCTCGGGGCGTATTCCCCGTTGTGTGACCTGCGGACGTCGACGATCAGCTCCTTGGTCTTGGTGGTATTTAGGGACAGGTTGTTATCGGAGCACCAGTCCGCCACTACACCAGCGATCCCCGCACATTAACACTACCTTACACACCCTGGAAAATGTACAGGGGCAGAGATAAAAAGGTATGGAAGTGCAATTTCTCTGTTCAATGTTCGAAACATTGTTAATCCTCCAAAAAGCCTGATAAATCCACCCGAAACAAGGAAAGGTGCCAACACAGATTACACTTCCCATCCACAGAACAGAAATACTGTCATGGATCTGACTCTGAGTCTTGGCAGGCAAGGACATTGATGGCTAGAGAAGATCATGTTGTTCCGGCCGGCTACATTGGCTTCTCCGACGCTGTTACACGTTCGAGCCGATATTGCTTTATTTATGACTGCTACAGTTAATGGCAAGTCACAAATCCACACTTCCAGTTAAAGTTTAAAACCCCTCAGGTTACCAAAGGGAGAGCCGAGTTTATAAACAGCAATAAAGTAAAAGGCACAAGGTACTTATTCCAGGCAATGGCACAGTCAAACCCCTCAAGAAATAACACACCACGTACCAGCTCAACATTTTATTCCATAAAAATAAGATTAAAAATTCAGTAGGGGAAAAAAAAACCACACACATATTTACATAGCACCTCATCGCCTCTCATGAAATCAGTGGCAGCATAACCATGTTAGAGTGGAGACTTTCACAATGTATTTCATTAGCTGCATTAAAACACTGCAGATTCCATTTCAACTGAGGAAACGTTTCCAATCGCAACAGGGGATAGTTGCGTTGGAAAATAATTGTTACCCCATCGGTCCAAAGTACTTTGTCTCCAGGTTAGACTCTCCCAGTTAGCATCTCGACTTTCAAATTCCCAATCCTGCCTTTAAATTTCCCCACCGCGTTTCCTCATCCTGATTTGTAGTCATCTGCAGCCCCACCATCCTTCAAGATCTTTGCCATCCTTAAATTTAATCATCTCACCACTGGCGGCACGGTGGCGCAGCGGTAGAGTTGCTGCCTTACAGCGAATGCAGCGCCGGAGACTCGGGTTCGATCCTGACTACCGGCGCCGTCTGTACGGAGTTTGTACGTTCTCCCCGTGACCTGCGTGGGTTTTATCCGGGATCTTCGTTGTCCTCCCGCACTCCAAAGACGTACAGGTGTGTAGGTTAATTGACTGGGCAAATGTAAAAATTGTCCCTGGTGTGTGTAGGATAGTGTTAATGTGCGGGGATCGCTGGGCGGCGCGGGCTCGGTGGGCCGAAGGGCCTGTTTCCGCGCTGTATCTCTAAATCTAAATCTAAACCACTGGCGATTGTGCCTCAAAAAGCACCAAGGCTCTAATCTATTCCTCATCGCTTACATCGCCTTTATGTTTAGTTATCTTCCCTGGACATCTATCATGTGGAGGTGCCAAATTCTGCTTGACTGTATAAGAGGGGACAGGGCCATCTGGATTTTCTGAGGAGGCTCCTCTCTTTCGATGCCAGCAGTAAGATTCTGCGCATGTTCTACCAATCGGCCTTCATAACGAGAGGACCTCAGTGGAGGAGTAAAGGGGGAGGGGGGGGGGAGGAGGAAGTGGGGGATGAGAGGGTGCTGCACCAATGCAGGAGAGGTTTGGCCCCAACGTGTCCACTTGGTCTGGTATTTAAATAAAAATCATAGGCCATCACAGGGCATCGTGTAGCAAAAGCAAGGGTGTCCACCTCAACCATTTGGATTTGTCTGCAATGTACATTGATACTGCAGTGAACAACACACAGTGGAAGATGCCTGTGGGCACAGAGCAGCCAGTAGATCCATCTCACCCCTCCCCCGAGTCTGGTTAGTTCAGTTTAATGTAGCGATACAATGTGAAAAGAGGCCCTTCGGCCCACCGAGTCCACGCCAACCATTGATCGCCCTTACACTAGTTCTATCCCACACACTACAGCACAATTTACAGCAGCCAATTAACCTAAAAACCCGCACGTCTTTCGACAGTGGACAGTGGAAGGAAACCGGAGCACCCGGAGAAAACCCACTCAGTCACTTACTGAATAGTGAAAGGCTTGGATAGAGCGGATGTGAAGAGGATGTTTCCACTAGTGGGAGAGTCAAGGACCAGAGGCCATATCTTCAGAATTAAAGGACATTCCTTGAAGAAGGAGGTGAGGAGGAATATCTTTAGGCAGAGGGTGGTGAATCTGTGGAATTCATTGCCACAGAAGGCTGTGGAGGCCAAATCAATGGATATTTTCAAGGCAGAGATAGATGGATTCTTGATTAGTACGGGTGTCATAGAAACGTAGAAACATATAAAATAGGTGCAGGAGGCCATTCAGCCCTTCGAGCCAGCACCGCCATTCATTGTGATCATGGCTGATCATCCACAATCAGTAACTTGTGTCCAACATCTCCCCATATCCCTTGATTCCACTAGCCCCCAGAGCTCTATCTAACTCTCTCTTAAATCCATCCAGTGATTTGGCCTCCGCTGCCCTCTGTGGCAGAGAATTCCACAAATTCACAACTTTCTGGGTGAAAAAGTTCCTTGTCACCTCAGCTTTAAATGACCTCCCCTTTATTCCAAGATTGTGGCCCCTGGTTCTGGACTCCCCCAACATTGGGAACATTTTTCCTGCATCTAGCTTGTCCAGTCCTTCTATAATTTTATATGTTTCTATAAGATCCCCTCTCATCCTTCTAAACTCCAGTGAATACAAGCCTAGTCTCTTCAACCTTTCCTCGTATGACAGGGGTTATGGAGAGAAGGCAGGAGAATGGGGTTAGGAGGGAGAGATAGATCAACCATGATTGAACGGCAAATAGACTCGATGGGCCGAATGGCCTAATTCTACTCCTTACGACCTCGAAAAAGTACAAGCTCTGTGCGCACAGCGCCAGTGGTCAGGATCGAACCTGGATCTCTGGCGCTGCTGGGCAGCAACTCTATCGCTGCGCCACCATGCCGCACTTAAGCTACTGCCCTTGCTACTCCGAGCAGAGAAATATTGCATTATCTCCTGCTAGTTCCAGTTAGCTTAGGCTTCACCTGTCAAATTGACAAAGAAAAACAATCAGCCCACCGCTTCATTGCCGCGTGAGGCAGAATGCACCGTGCCATTTGATGTCATATTTGCTACTTTATAGGACCGATGACATTTCTCAAAGTACACAATGGGCTTTAAATGACTTTTTTTTTTTACAATTGGTGCAGGAGGAGGCCATTCGGCCCTTCGAGCCAGCACCACCATTCAATGTGATCATGGCTGATCATTCACAATCAGTACCCCATTCCTGCCTTCTCCCCATACCCCCTGACTCCGCTATCCTTAAGAGCTCTATCCAGCTCGCTCTTGAATGTATTCAGAGAATTGGCCTCCACTGCCTTCTGAGGCAGAGAATTCCACAGATTCACAACTCTCTGACTGAAAAGGTTTTTCCTCATCTCAGTTCCAAATGGCCTACCCCCTTATTCTTAAACTGTGGCCCCTTGTTCTGGACTCCCCCAACATTGGGAACATGTTTCCTGCCTCTAACGTGTCCAACCCCTTAATAATCTTATACGTTTCGATAAGATCTCCTCTCATCCTTCTAAATTCCAGTGTATACAAGCCTAGTCGCTCCAGTCTTTCAACATATGACAGTCCCACCATTCCGGGAATTAACCTAATAAAACCTACGCTGCACGCCCTCAATAGCAAGAATATCCTTCCTCAAATTTGTAGACCAAAACTGCACACAGTACTCCAGGTGTGATCTCACTAGGGCCCTGTACAACTGCACACAGTACTCCAGGTGTGGTCTCACTAGGGCCCGGTATAACTGCAGAAGGACCTCCCTGCTCCTATACTCATCTCCTCTTGTTATGAAGGTCAACATTCCATTGGCTTTCTTCACTGCCTGCTGTACCTGCATGCATCCTTTCAGTGACCGATGCACTAGGTTGTTCAAAGGTGGTGAAAGGCGCCGCGTAAAATGAGTGTCAGGACTTCTTTACCTCTTCGTGTCCTTGTGTAGGAAAGAACTGCTGATGCTGGTTTGCGTCGAAGATAGACACAAAACGCTGGAGTAACTCAGCACTTCAGGCAGCATCTCTGGATATCCTCGCGCTCCTTCCTTTTCTTACGTTGGGCGGCAGGGTGGCGGTAGAGCTGGTAGAGCCGCTGCCTCACAAGTGCCAGAGACCCCCCCGGGTTCGATCCTGACAACGGGTGCTGTCCTTGTGGAGTTTGCACGTTCTCCCTGATTTCCTTCCGATGTCCTCCCACATCCCAAAGGCGTGCGGGTTTGTAGGTTAATTGGACCCGCTGTAAATTGCCCTTAACTTGTAGGGAGCGGATGAAAAAGCCTATTCTGTCCGGGCCTACAGCGTCCCCCGTGCCTACAGCGGTCCGGTCCTACAGTGTCCGGGCCTACAGCGGTCCGGGCCTACAGTGTCCGGGCCTACAGCGGACCGGGCCTACAGTGTCCGGGCCTACAGCGCCCTCCCCCCCTCCCCGGGCCTAATACGGGACAAGGGCAGTCCCGTACAGGACAAACCAATTTAGCCCAATATACAGGATGTCCCGGCTAATATGGGACAGTTGGCAACCCTACTTGTGGCTAACGGAATCAAGGGATATGGGGAGAAAGCAGGAACAGGGTACTGATTCTGGATGATCGTGCATGATCACATTGAATGGCGGGTGTAAGAAAATAACTGCAGATGCTGGTACAAATCGAAGGTATTTATTTCACAAAATGTTGGAGTAACTCAGCAGGTCAGGCAGCATCTTAGGAGCGAAGGAATTGGTGATGTATCGGGTCGAGACCCTCCTGCACCGATTGCCTATGTTTCTATCCAGTCAGCAGAATGCAATGGTGGCAGATTGCAGTTTCATTGGGGAAGAAGAAGAAAAAAAAGGCTTCATTGAGTGAATTCTTTTATCCAGCGGCCACAATAGCAGATCACTCGGGAGGCCATTGTGGGCTCGAACAATTCATTTACATCTCTCCTCTGATTGTTCGGTGAAAGCATGAAGTTGAACAGTTGCTGCTCAACTATTTCGGTTGCTCAGAGAGAGGACAGTGTTGCTCCAAACCTGCGGAAGTGCAGCTAAATTTAGTAACTGGAACAATAGCTCGCCCGCAATAATGACACGTTCAACAAAAGGCAGCCAAGGCTTCACGCACTGCAAGTTGCTGCACTATAGAGCACGGTTTGCAGGCATTCGACTGGGCGCTTTGACAAGCAGGGCTTGCGCGCAGAGACTCTTGGTTTGATTTACCGTCCAGCGGGGTCAAGGGAACGTGCACAAGAAATCCCCCTCGCTGGGTCTGCGCCACTCAGAACCGTTCCAGAAATAAAGACAACGGCAATGTCGGCCTCTCCAGCTTTGCCCATGCTTTTGAAAAGAAATTTGCATCGCGCAGCTGAAAAAAATCCCAGCCAAAGACATTTTAGAGGCTTTACAGAAAGTGGTATTTTTGGCCAACATTTCCCTCAACTCTTTCACTCGCGCATCCTTGAGAAAGGCCGACTGACCTGCAAGCAAGTGTCCTACTACAGTCAGTCAGAGAGTCACACAGCATGGAAACAGGCCCTTTGGCCCAACTTTGCCCACACCGACCAACATGCCCCAGCTACATTAGTCCAACCTGCTCGCGTTTGGCCCACATCAAGAGAGAGCTGGAGATAGAGCTCTTAAGGATAGCGGAGTGAGGGGGTATGGGGAGAAGGCAGGAACAGGGTACTGATTGAGAGTGATCAGCCATGATCGCATTGAATGGCAGTGCTGGCTCGAAGGGCTGAATGGCCTACTCCTGCACCTATTGTCTATTGTCTATTGTCTATCCCTCCAAATCTGTCCTGTTCGTGTACCTGTCTAATTGCTTCTTAAACGTCGCGATAGTCCCAGCCTCAAGTGCCTCCACTGGCAGACGCAAAATGCTGGAGTAACTCAGCGGGTCAGGCAGCATCTCGGCAGAGAAGGAATGGGTGACGTCTCGGGTCGAGACCCTTCCAGTCTGAAGAAGAGTCTCGACCCTGAAGAAGAGTCTCACCAACTCCTTCTCTCCAGAGATGCTGCCTGACCCGCTGAGTTACTCCAGCATTTTTTTGTCTACCTTCGATTTACGTCAGCATCTGCAGGTTTTTTTCTCCTCTGGGCAGCTCGTTACCTACACACTTTGCACGATAATGTCACCTTTCAGAGTCCTATAAAAATTCTCCCCCTTCACCTTAAACCGAGACCCTATGGAGGGAAAACCAATTCCCCCACTCTGGGCAAGTGACTCTGTGACTCGACCTATTCCTCTTTATACATCTCTACGATCACCTCTCATCCTCCTGCGTTCCTCCAGGGAATTGAGCACCAGACTGCTCAACCTCTCCCTTTAGCTCAGACCCTCGAGTCCTGGCAACATCCATTGTCAATCTTCTCCGCGCCCAACACCTTTCCTGTGAAATGGTTCCCAGAACAGAACACGATTCTCTAAACGCAATGTCCTATATTACCGCAACATGGCCTCCCAACCTCTGTGCTCTACACTCTAACTGCTGAAGGCCAATGTGCCAAAGGCCTTTTTTATCACCCGACATTTTTCACACAGAGAGTGGTGAATCTGTGGAATTCTCTGCCACAGAAGGTAGTTGAGGCCAGTTCATTGGCTATATTTAAGAGGGAGTTAGATGTGGCCCTTGTGGCTAAAGGGATCAGGGGGTATGGAGAGAAGGCAGGTACAGGATACTGAGTTGGATGATCAGCCATGATCATATTGAATGGCGGTGCGTACAGGCTCGAAGGGCCGAATGGCCTACTCCTGCACCTATTTTCCATGTTTCTATGGCGATGGCACTGTTCTGTTTCCAACCGGCTGAAAGAGGTCAAATGAGTAAATGAATGAAAGGTGACTAAGAAAGGTGAGGAGATTTAAAACAAAAAAGTCTAATGGATTTGGCGAATGTCAAGGAGAGAGAGTTAAAAGTGTTTAATTGTCAAGTGCACCAAAATTAGAACAATGAAATTCTTACTTGCGGCAGCTTAACATGCTGTAAAAGACAACCGTACATGCAGATAACAAATTTCATATAAGTGATAGGAGCAGCACGAGGCCATTCGGCCCATCGAGTCTACTCCGCCATTCAATCGTGGCAGATCCATCTTTCCCTCTCAACCCCATTCTCCTGCCTTCTCCCTTTTTTTTTTTTTTAAATCCATAAATTACTGACCACAATACTTGTGACAAAAGCTAACGAGAGATTGGGTTTAACGAAGAATCAAGAGACGACAGACGCTGGGATATATTGAGCGTGAAATGGTGTTGGGGAAAGTCAGCCAGCAGGCCAGGCAGCATCTGTGGAGGGAAATGGACAAACTAACGAAAGATTGCGTTTAATGAAGAATCAAGAGACGACAGACGCTGGGATATTGAGCGTTATATAGTGTTGGGGAAAGAAAGCCAGCAGGCCAGGCAGCATCTGTGGAGGGAAATGGGCAAACAACGTTTCGGCCCGGGAAGTTCAGGTACATTTGGTTTCGTTAGTGCTGCTGCCTCAGGGCGGCACGGTGGCGCAGCGGTAGAACTGCTGCCTCGCAGCGCCAGAGACCCCTGTTCGACGGCCAATGTGCCAAAAGCCTTTGACATCACCCAATATGGTGAAGGCACTGCTCTGCTTTCAACCGGCTGAAAGAGGTAAACCGGGTTCCAACCGGGGTTAGATCCTGAGCCAATTAGGCTACAAATCTTCCGAGTGTGGAGGTAATCCGGAGCACACGGAGAAAGCCCCACGAGGAGGGGGAGACGCGAAGACACCATGCCGACAACGTACGAGGTTAGGGCCGGAACCCCGGCTTCTGGCGCTCGCTGTAAGGCAGCGACTCCACCACTGCGCCACCGTGCAGTCCCTAAGCTCTGGAGCAGCATAGATCATATCAACCATCCACAAAATGACAGTATATAAGGGTGGGGCAGCGGTTGCGTTGCTGAGACCCGGGTTCGATCCCGACTACGGGAGCTGTCTGTACGGAGTTTGTCCGTTCCCCCCCCCCCCCCCCCCCCCTCCCCGTGACCTGCGTGGGTTTTCTCCGAGACCTTCGGTTTCCTCCCACACTCCAAAGACGTACAGGTTTGTTTGTAGGTTAGTTGGCTTGGTGTATGTGTAAATTGTCCCTGGTGCGTGTAGGATAGCGTTAACGTGCGGGTTAATCGCTGGTCGGTACGGACTTGGTGGGCCAAAAGGCATGGTTCAGCACTGTAAACAATAGACATTAGACGATAGGTGCAGGAGGAGGCCATTCGGCCCTTCGAGCCAGCACCGCCATTCAATGTGATCATGGCTGATCATTCTCAATCAGTACTCCGTTCCTGCCTTCTCCCCATACCCCCTGACTCCGCTATCCTTAAGAGCTCTATCCAGCTCTCTCTTGAATGCATTCAGAGAATTCGCCTCCACCGCCTTCTGAGGCAGAGAATTCCACAGATTCACAACTCTCTGACTGAAAAAGTTTTTCCTCGTCTCCGTTCTAAATGGCCTACCCCTTATTCTTAAACTGTGGCCCCTTGTTCTGGACTCCCCCAACATTGGGAACATGTTTCCTGCCTCTAACGTGTCCAACCTCTTAATAATCTTATACGTTTCGATAAGATCTCCTCTCATCCTTCTAAAAAATTCCAGTGTATACAAGCCTAGTCGCTCCAGTCTTTACATTTATACCAAGCCAAATGAATCTCCAAACGTAGTCCGTCTTTGCAGTGTGGGAGGAAACCGGAGATCCCGGAGAAAACCAAACGCGGGGAGAAGGTACAATCTCCGTACGGACAGCATCCGTTAGTCGGTAACTGGCGCGGTGGCAGGGTTACTGCCTGACAGCGCCGGAGACACGGGTTCGATCCTGACTATGGGCGCCGTCTGTATGGAGTTTGTACGTTCTCCCCGTGACCTGCGTGGGGTTTTCTCCGAGATCTCCGGTTTCTTCCCATGCTCCAAAGACGTTCAGGTTTGTAGGTTAATTGGGTTGGTATAAATGGTTTTTTAAAAAAATCCCTAGTGTGTAGTATAGTGTGTTAATGTGCGTGGTTCACTGGACAGTGTGTACTCGGTGGGCCGAAGGGCCTGCTTCCTCAATGCATCTGTAACCTAGACTAAAATCACCACTTGCGACGATTTCTCAATGAACCTTTGAAGGCCGACTACAATGTGGCAGTGGAGATTATTCCCAGATCTGCAACCCAACAAGATTCCTTCTCGAGTTCAATCTCACTGACAGAGGGAACGCTATTTGAAAACAGAAAGTTACAACGTAATGAAAGAGCAACTACCGTCTGTGATCAAATTCGGAGAGCGGCGTCTGATTTAGCACTGGAGGAAGTTGTTGGTGCATTACAGCGCGTGGTATGTCTGCTTCACTGGACATTGCTACAAGTAAGGTCAATGCCCGGAACTGTAGCTTCGTCCAACAGGCAGGAGCAACAATGGACAATTCACAAGGTGAACACATGTAACGAGAGACAATAGACAATAAACAATAGGTGCAGGAGTAGGCCATTCGGCACTTCGAGCCAGAACCGCCATTCAATGTGATCATGGCTGATCATTCTCAATCAGTACCCCGCTCCTGCCTTCTCCCCATACCCCCTGACTCCGCTATCCTTAAGAGCTCTATCTAGCTCTCTCTTGAATGCATTCAGAGAATTGGCCTCCACTGCCTTCTGAGGCAGAGAATTCCACAGATTCACAACTTTCTGACTGAAATTTTTTTTCCTCATCTCCGTCCTAAATGGCCTACCCCTTATTCTTAAACTGTGGCCCCTTGTTCTGGACTCCCCCAACATTGGGAACATGTTTCCTGCCTCCAACGTGTCCAACCCCTTAATAATCTTTTACGTTTCGATAAGATCCCCTCTCATCCTTCTAAATTCCAGTGTATACAAGCCTAGTCGCTCCAGTCTTTCAACATATGACAGTCCCGTCATTCCGGGAATTAACCTAGTGAACCTACGCTGCACGCCCTCAATAGCAAGAATATCCTTCCTCAAATTTGGAGACCAAAACTGCACACAGCACTCCAGGTGCGGTCAGAGAGAGGCCAATTAATCTTGGCTCTTGTCGGAACAGGAGGTAGACAAGATAACCATTGGTGGTAGGCGTACGGAACAGGCTGCCGGCGGAGGTAGTTGATGCTGATACTATCACTATGTTTCAAAAAACATTTGGACAGGTACCAGGATAGGGCAGGTTTAGAGGGATACTAGACCAAGTGGACCCATTGGGCCCAAACCTCTCCTGCATTGGTGCAGCACCCTCTCCCTCCCCCCCCCTCCCCTCCCCTCCCCCTCCCCCCCTACCCTATCCCCTCCCCTTCCCCTTCAACCCCTTTTATCCTCCCTCCCTCCTTCCCCCCCCCCCTCCCTCTACCCCCTCCCTCCCTCCCCCCCTCCCTCCCTGGGAGATAGATATAAACTTTAAAATGTGAATAACTTTAAAAATATAACACCGATTTTAATGAGACTTCTTCCATTATTACCAAAGGGACGACGGTGAGTAAGGTGGGCCTACAATTGTCACGCTATCGTGTACCGCTTTGGCTGTAGTTCAGCAACAAACAAACAAACGAGAGTTATAGTATATAGATATGGGCCAAATGCAGGCAGGTGGAACTAATGTAGATGGGGCTTGTTGGTAGGCTGGACATGTTGGGCCGAAGGGCCCGTTTCCACATTCTGTGACTCTATAACCATTGGCCTCCGCCCATTAGGAGGCCGTCAATGGACATTTCTGAGGAAGAGCTGGATAGATTCTTGACTAGTTCACTCTTGACGCTCGTGAGGTGGCCCCTGCACTCTTCACAAAGTTTAAGTCCAGGCGACCTGATTGCCTCGGCATTGCTAACTTGGCGGTTTGGGCAAGCGGTAATGAAAATACACTGCCTCCGGTTGCAGACGACTCACCAGGCCGGCAGTCAGGGAGCTGTACTGATCAATCAAAAAGTCAAGTGACTCAAATCCTATCTTTAGCCAAGTGGAAATAAAAAAAGACTTAAGTGGGTAATGAGATTCTGTAAAAAAGAGACCGCGTCAATGTATATAAGAAAATAACTGCAGATGCTGGTACAAATCGAAGGTATTTATTCACAAAATGCTGGAGTAACTCAGCAGGTCAGGCAGCATCTCGGGATAGAAGGAATGGGTGACGTTTCGGGTCGAGACCCTTCTTCAGTCTCGAAGGGCCGAACGGGCCTCCTCCTGCACCTATTGTCTATTGTCTATTAACCTGTATGTCTTCGGAGTGTGGGAGGAAACGGAAGATCTTGGAGAAAACCCACACAGGTCACGGGGAGAGCGTACAAACACTGTACAGACAAGCGCCTGTGGTCAGGATCAAACACTGGTCTCTGGCGCTGTAAGGCAGTAGCTCTACTGCAGTGCCACCATGTTATAATCAATGATTTGGATGAGAATGCAGGAATACATGAGAATGTCTATTGTCTATTGAACTGACTGTTTAGAAGTATGAGGGGGAAATCTCATTGAACCTTATCGAATAGTGAAATGCTTGGGTAGAGTGGACGTGGAGAGGATGTTTCCACTAGTGGGAGAGTCTAGGACCAGAGGTCAAAGCCTCAGAATAAAAGGACGTTCCTATCAAAAGGAGATGAGGAGAAATTTATTTAGTCAGAGGGTGGTGAATCTGTTGAATTCTTTGCCACAGGAGGCTGTGGAGGCCAAGTCAATGGATATTTTTAAGGCAGGGATAGATGGATTCTTGATCTGTGCGGGTGTCAGGGGTTATGGGGAGAAGGCAGGAGAATGGGGTTAGGAGGGAGAGACACGTCAGCCATGATTGAATGGCGGAGTAGACCTGATGGTCCAAATTCTGCTCCTATCACTTACGACCATATGAGAAGACCATGACAGGAATAGATAGGGTATTTATTCACAGAATGCTGGAGAAACTCAGCAGGTCAGGCAGCATCTCAGGAGAGAAGGAATGGGTGACGTTTCGGGTCGAGACCCTTCTTCAGGCCGATAGATAGGGGATGATTCACAAAATCTATTACCCGGAATAGGGGAAATTAGGAACCAGAGGGCATAGGTTGAAGGTGAGCGGGGGAAAGATTTAATCGGAATCTGAGAGGCGACCTTTTCCACACAGAGGCTGGTAGGTATATTGAACGAGCTGCCGGAGGGGGTAATGGAGGCAGGTACGATAAGAAAATTTAAGACATTCAGATAGGTAGATGGATAGGGAAGGTTTAGAGGGATATGGGCCAAACGCAGGCAGTGAAGACGAGGCAAGATAGATTGGTCGGCGTGGACAAATTGGGCCCGGAGAGCCCGTTTCTATGCTGTATGACTCAATAACCATTTGAACCACTCAGTAAGATGACCTACTGGTTTGTAGCTGAATCGCCCACCAGTTATGAATCTGTATCAATGTCAGGATGGGGAAACATTCAGCTATTTCTCCTCTCAGCAGTTCTCCCTTTTGTTTCCGTTGGCCAGTCTCCAGATTGTCACTTATCCCGAGTGACAAAATGCATCCCACTGCCCCTGGAGACTGTAGATGTTGGTTTGCACGTAAAGACACAAAGGACCTCAGTAACTAAACAAATGAACATTCCACTCGTGGGAGAGTCCAGGTCCAGAGGTCATATCCTCAGAATTAAAGAAGACCAAGTCAATGGATATTTTGAAGACATAGGTGGATAGATTCGTGATTAGTACGGGGGTCAGGGGGTTATGGAGGGAAAGATCTTAGATTTTTAGATTTTTTTTTAGATTTAGAGATACAGCGCAGAAACAGGCCCTTCGGCCCACCGGGTCCGCGCCGCCCAGCGATCCCCGCACACTAACACTATCCTACACCCACTAGGGACAATTTTTACATTTGCCCAGCCAATTAACCGACAAACCTGTACGTCTTTGGAGTGTGGGAGGAAACCGAAGATCTCGGAGAAAACCCACGCAGGTCACGGGGAGAGAACGTACAGACGGCGCCCGTAGTCAGGATCGAACCTGAGTCCCCGGTGCTGCATTCGCTGTAAGGCGGCAACTCTACCGCTGCGCCACCGTGCCGCCCGAAAGGCAGGGGAATGAGGATAAGAGGGAGAGATAGATCAGCCATGGTTAAATGGCAGAATAGACTTAAAGGGCCGAATGGCCTAATTCTGCTCCAATCACTCATGACCTTATGAATAAAGGTGCCAACCCATTACTTTGGACTTTAGAGTTACAAAGTGGAAACAGGCCCCTGGATAGGACAGGTTTAGATGGATATTAGACCAAGCGGACCCGTTGGGCCCAAACCTCTCCTGCATTGGTGCAGCACCCTGTCCTCCCCCTCCCCTCTCCCTTGTCCCCCACTCCCCCCTTCCCCCTCCCTCCTTCCTCCCCTCCTCCTCCCTCCTCCCCTCCCCCTCCCCTCCTTTTAAACTTAAAAATGGGAATAACTTTAAAAATATAACACCGATTTCAATAAAACTACCTGCATTATCACTAAAGTGACAATAGTGAGTAAGGTGGGCCTAAAATTGCCACGCTGTCGTGTACCGTTTTGGCTGAAGTTCAAGATAACAAACAAGAGTTTTAGTATATAGATTGGCAAATGCAGGCAGGTGGGGCTAGTGTAGATGGGGCATGTTGGACAGCGTGGGCAAGTTGGGCCGGAGAGTCCTATTTCTATGCCGTATGACTCAACAACCATTTGAACCACTCAGTAAGATGACATACTGTGTTGTAGCTGAATTGCCCACCAGTTATGGATCTGGATCAATCTCAGGATAGGGAAACATTCAGCTATTTCTCTTCTCAGCAGCTTTCCCATTTTGTTTTTGTTGGCCGGTCTCCAGATCTGCCTGTTTCCAAGGTGTATAACTCTACGACTCTCCTTGTAACTGAATCCCTCCGGACTATTGTGTGGACAGGTAGTACAGGTACACTATCGAGTTTCCAGCCCCTTTGGTTCCAGAGCCTCTCCTGATTATCCATTTTGCCGGGCCAAAAGAGGTCACCTAATAATAATTCAACAATGAACAAGGCCGTGAAGAAAGCTAACCTCCGTGAAGAAAGTTGGCCTTCATAACGAGAGGATTTGAGTACAGGAATAAAGAGGTCCTTCTGCAGTTGTACAGGGCCCTGGTGAGACCACATCTGGAGTATTGTGCGCAGTTTTGGTCTCCCAATTTGAGGAAGGACATCCTTGCTATTGAGGCAGTGCAGCGCAGGTTCACCAGGTTAATCCCCGGGATGGCGGGACTGTCATATGAGGTAAGATTGGAAAGACTGGGCTTGTATTCACTGGAATTTAGAAGGATGAGAGGGGATCTTATAGAAACGTGTTAAATTATAAAAGGACTGGACAAGCAAGATGCAGGAATAATGTTCCCAATGTTGGGGGAGTCCAGAACCAGGGGCCACAGTCTAAGAATAAAGGGGAGGCCGTTTAAGACTGAGATGAGAAAAAACCCTTTTCACCCTGAGAGTTGTGAATTTGTGGAATTCTCTGCCACAGAGGGCAGTGGAGGCCAATTCACTGGATGGATTTAAAAGAGACTTAAACAGAGCTCTAGGGGCTAGTGGAATTAAGGGATATGGGGAGAAGGCAGGCACGGGTTACTGATTGTGGATGATCAGCCATGATCACAATGAATGGCGGTGCTGGCTCGAAGGGCCAAATGGCCTCCTCCTGCACCTATTTTTGATGTTTCTATGTTTCTAATACGCCTCTGACCCACTAATTATACCCCTCCCGTGTCTCTAAATCACCGGGGACCGCTAGAGGCTTAAAGAATTAACAATCAACAAAGAAGTAAACAATTAACCCTTTCAGGATGGAGGCCCAGAAAGAGCATGCACCACACACGATGCTCTCATCACTGTCCGGATTAAAGGAGGTGCCGGATAAATCAGTTGCCGGATAATCGGAGGTATACCCGGAACTGCAGTGCCTCATTCTTCTGTTATTCAATAGCGGGAACACCAAAAGATCAGCCTCTGTATTTGGGTCCAGCAGAAATCGACTCTCCAAATTGAAAACCTCTCCGATTTACGCACAATTTATTGATTTAATGGGGAAAATTAAAGACGAGTCAATTGGCCTCGCCCCATGATCCAGTGAGCTATGCAGTTTTAGATCATTACTTCTGGTTATGTGCTTTGGCCAAGGCATTCCGCGATTCCATTTCCCGCTGCATTAGGCAGATTTTCTCTACTTAACCTTATCCACTTGCAACACAAACTGATGGCGACGCGCTGTAATAATTAAAGGTTCTTTGTTACATGGCGTGTGGATCGTTAGGCTGCATTTTGCAATTGTAATGTGCCTTCAATATCACAATGCCAGGAATCAGGATTCACGTGCACGTTTACAAGCAGAATCCCAAAATTTAGTTTTGTTTCATTTCGGGAATACGGTGCGGAAAAAGGCCCTTCGGCCCACCAAGTCCGTGCCGACCAGCGATCCCCGCACGTTAACACTATCTCACACACACACACACACACACACACACACACACACACACACACACACACACACACACACACACACACACACACACACACACACACACACACATACACACACACACACACACATACAAGCACATACAAATACACATACACACATACAAATTTACAATTTTACCAAGCCAATTAACCTTGTAGGTTATTTTTTTATTTTTAGACATACTGCTTGGAAACAGGCCCTTCGGCCCACTGAGTCCGCGCCAACCAGAAATCCCCGCACATTAACACTATCCTACACACACACACACACACACACACACACACACACTAGGGACAATTTACAATTTTGCCAAGCCAATTATCCTACAAACCTGTACGTCTCTGGAGTGTGGACTGGAGCACATGGGGAAAACCCAGGCAGGTCACGAGGAGAACGTACAAACTCCGTACAGAGAAGCATCCGTAGTCAGGATCGAACCCGGGTCTCTGGCGCTGCCATTCGCTGTAAGGCAGGAACTCAGCAGACCAGGGAAAGGCAAACAAATAGATGATATTTTGGGTCATGACATAGAAAATATATGCAGCGTAGGTTCACGAGGTTAATCCCCGGGATGGCGGGACTGTCAGATGAGGAAAGATTGGAAAAACTAGGCTTGTATTCACTGGAGTTTAGAAGGATGAGAGGGGATCTTATAGAGACGTATAACATTATGAAAGGACTGGACAAGCTAGATGCTGGAAAAATGTTCCCAATTTTGGGGGAGTCCAGAACCAGGGGCCACAGTCTCTGAACAAAGGGGAGGCCATTAAAAACTGAGGTGAGAAAAATCTTTTTCACCTAGAGAGTTGGGAATTTTCTGCCACAGAAGGTACTGGAGGCCAATTCATTAGATGGATTTAAAAGATATATAGAGCTCTAGGGGCTAGTGGAATCAAGGGATATGGGGAGAAGGCAGGCACGGATTACTGATTGTGGATGATCAGCCATGATCACAATGAATGGCGGTGCTGGCTTGAAGGGCCGAATGGCCTCCTAATGCACCTATTTTCTATATTTTTCAGACTGTGAAGGGTGCTGACCTGATGTCTTATGGTGGTGGGTCAGTTTGTTGCTCTTATTGTTGTGGGTCAGTTTGTTGCTCTTATTGTTGTGGGTCAGTTTGTGCACAATTCCCAACATTGGCATTTTAGATAGTCAAGTGGAAATTTCAAAGGCTCGCTGACACGACTTAAAGGCAAGAAGGATGAAGTTTAAAGGAGATTTACAAAGCAATTTTTTTGTTTTTACACTGAGAGTGATGGGTGCCTGGAATGCAATGCCAACAGAGGTGGTGGAAGCAAATACGATAAAGAGTAAGAAACATTTAGCCAAGAGAGTATATGGAGGGATGTAGACCATGTGCAGTGTGGTCTGCAGTTGAAATTGGTATCAAGGTCAATTGGTATCAAGGACCTGGGTCGTTGATATCAAATTGGTATCAAGGACCTGGGTCCAGTTCCTGTGCTGGACTGTTCTTGGTTCTATGAAACATTCCCCTCCACTGATGTTCCTCCAGCGCTTTTTGTTGTTGTTCAGCACCTGCGATGCCTTGTGTCTGTATTGCTTCATTACTGATTTTGCAGTCAGGTAGGTTGGTGGAATGTGGCATGGTTATGAGAAAACAATCACAACCCCTCGTAAAATGTTTCAGTGACAGGTAGAGAGCATTATTTAGTTTTAGATTTTTAGATTTTTTTTTTAAGAATTTTTAGATTTTAGAGATACAGCGCAGAAACAGGCCCTTCGGCCCACCGGGTCCGCGCCGCCCAGCGATCCCCGCACACTAACACTATCCTACACCCACTAGGGACAATTTTTACATTTGCCAAGCCAATTAACCTACATACCTGCACGTCTTTGGAGTGTGGGAGGAAACCGAAGATCTCGGAGAAAACCCACGCAGGTCACGGGGAGAACATAGAAACATAGAAACATAGAAAATATGTGCAGGAGTAGGCCATTCGGCCCTTCGAGCCTGCACCACCATTCAATATGATCATGGCTGATCATCCAGCTCAGTAGCCTGTACCTGCCTTCTCTCCATACCCCCTGATCCTTTTAGCAAAAAGGGCCACATCTAACTCCCTCTTAAATATAGCCAATGAACTGGCCTCAACTACCTTCTGTGGCAGAGAATTCCACAGACTCACCACTCTCTGTGTGAAGAAATGTTTTCTCATCTCGGTCCTAAAAGACTTCCCCCTTATCCTTAAGCTGTGACCCCTGGTTCTGGACTCCCCCAACATCGGGAACAATCTTCCCGCATCTAGCCTCTCCAACCCCTTAAGAATTTTATATGTTTCTATAAGATCCGCCCTCAGTCTTCTTAATTCCAGCGAGTACAAGCCCATTCCAGCGAGTACAAGCCCAACGTACAAGAACGTACAAACTCCGTACAGACGGCGCCCGTAGTCAGGATTGAACCTGAGTCTCCGGCACTGCATTTGCTGTAAGGCAGCAACTCTACCGCTGCGCCACCGTGCCGTTTAGTTAATTATCACGTGTACCAAGATACATTGCAAACCTTTTTTTGTTGCCTGCTATCCAGTCCGCAGAAAACCCACATATGATTACAATCAAGCCTTCCACAGTGTACAGAAGCAGAATAAAGGGAATAACGTTTATCATATCATATCATATCATATATATACAGCCGGAAACAGGCCTTTTCGGCCCACCAAGTCCGTGCCGCCCAGTGATCCCCGTACATTAACACTATCCTACACCCACTAGGGACAATTTTTACATTTACCCAGCCAATTAACCTACATACCTGTACGTCTTTGGAGTGTGGGAGGAAACCGAAGATCTCGGAGAAAACCCACGCAGGTCACGGGGAGAACGTACAAACTCCTTACAGTGCAGCACCCGTAGTCAGGATCGAACCTGAGTCTCCGGCGCTGCATTCGCTGTAAAGCAGCAACTCTACCACTGCGCTACCGTGTTTAGTGCAAAATAAAGTCCAGTCAATTTTTATTAATGATGCAGAGTTTAGTTTAGACTTTAGTTTAGAGATACAGCGCGGAAACAGGCCCTGCGGCCCACCGTTTCCACCCCGTCCAGCAATCCCCGCACATTAACACTATCCCACACACACTAGGGATAATTTACTTTCATACCAGGCCAATGAATTGCTTTCAAGGGGGAGCTAGATAGAGCTCTTAAGGTTGGCGGAGTCAGGGGGTATGGGGAGAAGGCAGGAACGGGGTACTGATTGAGAATGATCAGCCATGATCACATTGAATGGTGGTGCTGGCTCGAAGGGCCGAATGGCCTACTCCTGCAGCTATTGTCTATTAATCTATTAACCTGTACTTCTTCGGAGTGTGGGAGGAAACGGAATATCTTGGAGAAAACCCACACAGGTCACGGGTAGAACGTACAAACTCTGTACAGACAAGCACCTGTGGTCAGGATCAAACACTGGACTCTGGCGCTGTAAGGCAATGGCTTTACCGCAGTGCCACCATGTTATAATCAATGATTTGGATGAGAATGCAGGATAACTGTGTGAAGAGGTGATTAACAGATTGTGCTCGGTGGGCTGAAGGGCCTTTGGTCCTTGCTATATCTTTAAAACTAAACTAAACACTTCATCACCAACACTTTCAGCACCTGGGACAGCGGTCTTGAGAACACTGCCACCTGCAGGTTCCCTTTTGAATCACAATCCACGCTGACTTCGTAAGACTCCCCTCAGAGTTCATTAGTGCCCATTGTAAACTCTGGAGCTCCCGAAGCAAACAGCCCTGCGGGAGTCCCTTAAGCAGAGGAACTTTAATGCAAAACCTTCACCACATTAACCACGACAATTCAGAACAGGCTTTGAAAGCCAATGATGCCTGGAAGTGAATTAAAATAATCAGAGGGTTCCATGAAGTTTGGAACTAGGTAGCATTGTTAGGAAGAGAGGGAACAACAGATAAAAACACATTTTGCGGTATTACTTTAGGGGCAGAGCAATGCAATATGACAAAGATTCCACTCACTAAACAGAGAGGTAAGGTATCGCAAAATGCTGGAGTAACTCAGAGGGTCAGGCAGCATCCCTGGAGAGAAGGAATGGGTGACATTTCGGGTCAAGACCCTTCTTCATGGGTGATGTGCACCCATCGGTCTGAAGAAGGGTGCCGACGCGAAACGTCACATCAGTCTTAAGAAGGGTCTCGACCCGAAACATCCACATCAGTCTGAAGAAGGGTCTCGACCCGAAACGTCACCCATTCCTTCTCGCCAGAGATGCTGCCTGACCCGTTGAGTTACTCCAGAATTTTGCGTCACCTTCGATTTGTACCACCATCTGCAGTTATTTTCCTACAAAACAGTGAGGTAAGCTTAGTTTAGAGATGCAGGCCCTTCGGCCCAGCGAGTCCACGCCAACCATCGTTAATGCTAGTTCTATGTTGTCCCACTTTTCCATCCACTCCCGTACATTCTAAGGGCAATTTACAGAGATCTATTGACCTACAAACCTGCACATCTTTGGGACATCTTTCCGCTGACTGGATAGCATGCAAAAAAAAAAAAACATCGGTACACGCGACAATAAACTAAACTGAACTAAACATGGAAGGAAACATCTGAGCACCCGGGGGAAACAGGGAGAACGTGGTCACAGGAGAACAATAGACAATAGACAATAGGTGCAGGAGGAGGCCATTCGGCCCTTCGAGCCAGCACCACCATTCAATGTGATCATGGCTGATCATTCTCAATCAGTACCCTGTTCCTGCCTTCTCCCCATACCCCCTGACTCTGCTATCCTTAAGAGCTCTATCTAGCTCTCCCTTGAATGCATTCAGAGAATTGGCCTCCACTGCCTTCTGAGGCAGAGAATTCCACAGATTTACAACTCTCTGACTGAAAAAGCTTTTCCTCATCTCAGTTCTAAATGGCCTACCCCTTATTCTTAAACTGTGGCCCCTGGTTCTGGACTCCCCCAACATTGGAAACATGTTTCCTGCCTCTAACATGTCCAACCCCTTAATAATCTTATATGTTTCGATAAGATCCCCTCTCATCCTTCTAAATTCCAGTGTATACAAGCCTAGTCGCTCCAGTCTTTCAACATATGATCGTCCCGCCATTCCGGGAATTAACCTAATAAACCTACGCTGCACGCCCTCAATAGCAAGAATATCCTTCCTCAAGAGAGCGTGCAGACTCCGCACGGACAGCAGCAAGGGTCAGGATTGTAACCTACCCTCTGTCTCTACCAGCTGTGCCCCTGTGCCGCCCTGAATCACCAAAATAACCGCCACGTGTAGTTTATGGTAAACTTCATTCTGCACAATAAATGTCTCGGGTAGAGACCGAGGTCGGGAGCTTGAAATCGCTTGAAGATTTTCCCATCAGCCCTGACCCCGGGTCAGATCGCCCGGCTCGGGGAGCAGAGATTCCCCCCCCTTCCCCCCTCCCCCGATGCAGGAGCTTGATCGCCCCGACTCGAGGGCCCAAACGCCGCCGGCTACGGGAGTCGAGATCGTCCCGTCAACGGGAGGCTCGAGGCCCCCGACCGCGGGAGAACACAGAAGGGAAGGGATTGAACTTTTTTTAGACAATAGACAATAGACAATAGGTGCAGGAGGAGGCCATTCGGCCCTTCGAGCCAGCACCGCCATTCAATGTGATCGTGGCTGATCGTTCTCAATCAGTACCCCGTTCCTGCCTTCTCCCCATACCCCCTGACTCTGCTATCCTTAAGAGCTCTATCTAGCTCTCTCTTGAATGCATTCAGAGAATTGGCCTCCACTGCCTTCTGAGGCAGAGAATTCCACAGATTCGCCTTCCATCACAGTGAGGAATGTGGAGAAGTCACTGCGGTGGATGTCCACGTTAAAATGCATTCTGTGTGTTCTGTTGCTTTTTTATCGGTATGACTGTATGGCGAATGAAGTTCCTCGTATGTTGCAAAACATACTTGGCTAATAAAGTATGATGGTGATGGTTATGATTAAATAAAGACCAGAAGAGGTGGGAGCAAAATTAAGCCATTCGGCCCATCAAGTCTACTCCGCCATTCAATCGTTGCTGAGCTATCTCTCCCTCCTCACCCCATTCTCCTGCCTACTCCCCATAAACTCTGACACCCGTACTAATCAAGAGACTATTATTCAATGCTTTAGATATATCCACTGACTTGGCCTCCACAGCCTTCTGCAGCAAAGAATTCCACAGGTTCACCAACCTCTGACTAAATAAATTGCTCCTCATCTCCATCCTAAAAGAACGTCCTTTAATTCTGAGGCGATGACTTCTGGTCCAAGACTCTCCCACATGGTCCTAGACCAGTGGAAACATCCTCTCCACATCTACTCTACCCGAGCCGACAAAGATGTTTGACTAATCTTCTTGAATTTTTTGAAGAGGTTACCAGGGAAATTGATAAGGGCAAGGCTGTGGATGTTGTCTATATGGACTTCAGTAAGGCATTTGACAAGGTTCCACATGGAAGGTTGATTAAGAAGGTTAAATCGTTGGGTATTAATAGTGAGGTTGCAAGATGGATTCAACAATGGCTGAATGGGAGATACCAGAGGGTAACGGTTGACAATTGTATGTTAGGTTGGAGGCCAGTGTCTAGTGGAGTACCCCAAGGATCTGTGTTGGGTCCACTGTTGTTTGTCATTTACATTAATGATCTGGATGATGGTGTGGCAAATTGGATTAGTAAATATGCAGATGATACTAAGATAGGTGGAGTAGTTGATAGTGAGGTAGATTTTCAAAGTCTACAGAGAGACTTGGGCCTTTTGGAAGGGTGGGCTGAAAGATGGCAGATGGAGTTTAATGCTGATAAGTGTGAGGTGCTGCATTTTGGTAGGACAAATCAAAATAGGACGTACAGGGTAAATGGTAGGGAATTGAGGAATGCAGTGGAACAGAGGGATCTGGGAATAACTGTGCATTGTTCCCTGAAGGTGGAATCTCATGTGGATAGGGTGGTGAAGAAGGCGTTTGGTATGCTTGCCTTTATAAATCAGAGCATCGAGTATGGAAGTTGGGATGTAATGTTAAAATTGTACAGGGCATTGGTGAGGCCGAATCTGGAGTATGGTGTGCAGTTCTGGTCGCCAAATTATAGGAAGGATGTCGACAAAATGGAGAGGGTACAGAGGAGATTTACTAGAATGTTGCCTGGGTTTCAGCACTTAGGCTACAGAGAGAGGTTGAACAGGTTGGGTCTTTATTCTTTGGAGCGTAGAAGGTTGAGGGGGGACTTGATAGAGGTTTTTTAAATTTTGAGAGGGACGGACAGAGTTGACGTGGGTAGGCTTTTCCCTTTGAGAGTGGGGAAGATTCCAACAAGGGGACATAGCTTCAGAATTGAGGGACAAAGGTTTAGGGGTAACATGAGGGGGAACTTCTTTACTCAGAGGGTGGTGGCTGTATGGAATGGGCTTCCGGTGGAAGTGGTGGAGGCTGGCTCGATTTTATTATTTAAGAGTAAATTGGATAGGTATATGGATAGGAAGGGATTAGAGGGTTATGGTCTGAGTGCAGGTAGATGAGACTAGGTCAGGGAGAATGGTCGGCGTGGACTGGTAGGGCCAGACAGGCCTGTTTCCATGCTGTAGTTGTTATATGGTTTATATGTTATATGTTAATGGGGAACAACTGCATTGCCACCTTAGTAAGGACACTAACAATTGTCCACCGGAGTTTAGAAGGATGAGAGGGGATCTTATAGAAACATATAAAATTATAAGAGGACTGGACAATCTAGATGCAGGAAAACTGTTCCCAATGTTGAAGAAGGGTCTCGACCCGAAACGTCACCCATTCCTTCTCTCCCGAGATGCTGCCTGACCTGCTGAGTTACTCCAGCATTTTGTGAATAAATCAATTTGTACCAGCATCTGCAGTTATTTTCTTATAAAACTGTTCCCAATGTTGGGGGAGTCCATAACCAGGGGCCACAGTCTTAGAATAAAGGGGATGCCATTTAAAACTGAGGTGAGAAGGAACTTTTTCACCCAGAGAGTTGTGAATTTGTGGAATTCTCTGCCACAGAGGGCAGTGGAGGCCAAATCGCTGGATGGATTTAAGAGAGAGTTAGATAGAGCTCTAGGGTCTAATGGAATCAAGGGATATGGGGAGAAGGCAGGCACGGGTTATTGATTGTGGACGATCAGCCATGATCACAATGAATGGCGGTGCTGGCTCGAAGGGCTGCATTTTTAGATTTTAGATTTAGAGATACAGCGCAGAAACAGGCCCTTCGGCCCACCGGGTCCGCGCCACCCAGCGATCCCCGCACACTAACACTATCCTACACCCACTAGGGACAAATTTTTACATTTGCCCAGCCAATTAACCTACATACCTGTACGTCTTTGGAGTGTGGGAGGAAACCGAAGATCTCGGAGAAAACCCACGCAGGTCACGGGGAAAACGTACAAACTCCGTACAGACGGCGCCCGTAGTCAGGATCGAACCTGAGTCTCTGGCGCTGATTCGCTGTAAGGCGGCAACTCTACCGCTGCGCCACCGTGCCGCGCTGCACCTATTTTCTATGTTTCTATGTTTCTAATTGTCCGACTGACCTCTGGTGCCAACAGTGACTAAAGCCAACCATACCCCCCCTCCCTCTCCCTGCCCCTTTCAGCACCGCATCCTTCTCAAGATGCAAGCTGACTTCTTAAGCTATTGTCATGTTGAAATCATGTCGCGCAAGCATTTACAACACAGATAGCAAGAGTATTTATTGCAGCAAAATAAATTGGAATCCAAATGCCAACGAACAGAGTTGTGATTGAGCATTTCAGCTGAGATTACAGGCAGACTGAAGTCTGCAAATGAACTGGGGAATTACAATTAACACATCAAGTCAGTCACAAGCTACACATTCATGCACTGGGATTGCGACACAGTCGACTGATGTTCACTCATATGTCAAGTATTTATCTGCCAACAAAATATTCTTTAAAAAAAAAACACGAACACAAGGAACTTCGGGTGCTGGCTTCTTGTTGAGCAAATCACAAATCCGCGTCAGACCAATGGCAAATTTCCTCTTTACAACAGCAACCGAATATTTTGCGTGGGTAGC
This sequence comes from Rhinoraja longicauda, assembly GCF_053455715.1. Classification (NCBI taxonomy): domain Eukaryota; kingdom Metazoa; phylum Chordata; class Chondrichthyes; order Rajiformes; family Arhynchobatidae; genus Rhinoraja; species Rhinoraja longicauda. The sequence continues at coordinate 6,747,197 of NC_135960.1, read as the reverse complement.
TCACGACCCAATGGTACGAAAGTTGAATTCTCGAATTTCAGGTCACTTCTACAAACCCCTTCCTACTCCCTGCCTCTCTCCTTCACTTAAAAGTTGTTTAATTAGGTCCCCCTTACCTGTCCCTGGCCAATAAGCAGCCTATCAGGGAACTGCCCCAGGTGATCGATTGCCAGCTCTGATTTACCCTGGCTTTCTTTTCACAAAATGCTGGAGTAACTCAGCGGGTCAGGCAGCATCTCGGGAGACGTTTCGGGTCGAGACCCTTCTTCAGACTGTATCCTGGCTTTCTCTTCGCGTCCCTTCCTTTCCCCCCCCCCCACTCTTCCCAACTTGGCGGTCACGGTGGCGCAGTGGTAGAGTTGCTGCCTCAAAGCGAAAGCAGCGCCGGAGACCCGGGTCCCTCCCTGACCACGGGTGCTTGTCTGTACGGAGTTTGCACGTTCTCCCCATGACCCGCGTGAGTTGGTTTTCTCCGAGATCTTCGGTTTCCTCCCACACTCCAAAGACATACAGGTTTGTAGGTTAATTAGCTTGGTAAATGTAAAAATTGTCCCTAGTGGGTGTAGGGTAGTGTCAGACAATAGACAATAGGTGAAGGAGGAGGCCGTTCGGCCCTTCGAGCCAGCACCACCATTCAATGAGATCATGGCTGATCATTCTCAATCAGTACCCCGTTCCTGCCTTCTCCCCATACCCCCTGACTCCGCTATCCTTAAGAGCTCTATCTAGCTCTCTCTTGAATGCATTCAGAGAATTGGCCTCCACTGCCTTCTGAGGCAGAGAATTCCACAGATTCACAACTCTCTGACTGAAAAAGTTTTTCCTCATCTCAGTTCTAAATGGCCTACCCCTTATTCTTAAACTGTGGCCCCTTGTTCTGGACTCCCCCAACATTGGGAACATGTTTCCTGCCTCTAACGTGTCCAACCCCTTAATAATCTTATATGTTTCGATAAGATCCCCTCTCATCCTTGTATCCAGTGTATACAAGCCTAGTCGCTCCAGTCTTTCAACATATGACTGTCCCGCCATTCCGGGAATTAACCTAGTAAACCTACGCTGCACACCCTCAATAGCAAGAATATCCTTCCTCAAATTTGGAGACCAAAACTGCACACAGTACTCCAGGTGCAGTCTCACTAGGGCCCTGTACAACTGCAGAAGGACCTCTTTGCTCCTATATTCAACTCCTCCTGTTATGAAGCCCAACATTCCATTGGCTTTCTTCACTGCCTGCTGTACCTCCATGCTTCCTTTCAGTGACTGATGCACTAGGACACCCAGATCACGTTGTACGTCCCCTTTTCCTAACTTGACACCATTCAGGTAATACTCTGCCTTCCTATTCTTACCAGTGTGCGGGGATCGGTGGTCAGCACGGACCCAGTGGGCGGAAGGGCCTGTTTCAACGCTGTATCTCTAAAACCAAACTAAACTGCAACCAGTTTGAAGAAGGGCCCCAGCCCAAAACGTCACCTATCCATCTTCTCTAGAGATGCTGCCTGACCCATTGAGTAACTCCAGCACTTTGTGTCCAGCAACTGAACATAAAACGGACTTCAGGTACAATGAACTGCAGATGCTGATTAACCGGGGAAAAAAAGGCCACAGAGTGGTTAGGGAGGAAAAAGGGAGAGGGGGAGGGTTATGTAGTTACCTAAAATTGGAGAATCCAGTGTTCATACCATCCATTTGTGGCCACCCAAGCGGAATATCAGGTGCTGTTCCTCCAGTTTGCGTGTGGCCTCACTCGGGCAAAGGAGGAGGCCCAGGACAGAAAGGTCAGTGTGGGCACAAAATGCTGGAGTAACTCAATGGGCCAGACAGCATCTCTGGAGAGAAGGAATGGGTGAATGGGCTATGACGGGTCTCGACCCGAAAAAGTCACTCGTTCCTTCCCCCCAGAGACGCTGCCTGTCCCGCTGAGTTACTCCAGCATTTTTTTGTCTATCTTCGGTTAAAACCAGCACCTGCAGTTCCTTCCTGCACAGGTCAGTGTAGGAACGGGACGAGGAGTTAAAATGGCGAGCAGCCGGGAGATCCCGTAAGCTTGGACAGTTCTAAGCGTACATGTTTGCCTAAATGTCATGTTCTCCAGAGACGCTGCCTGACCCGCTGAGTTACTCCAGCACTCAGTGTTAAATGGACTTCATTGGGGCATCCAAAGGTGGTGATCAATCTGGATCTCTCTTTTTAAATGCGCCCACAACACGAGAATATTTTTAGTCCATCTGTTAAGAATTGCAACGGTCTGCTTCAACCACGCACAACATGTCATGTGTAAATCGTCACATTAATAAGTGAAATTCAAGTTGACATTTGGCTGAATGTAAATTAGAGCCGGAGATGAAATTTCTTTCCAGGTTTTAATTTTTGCTTCTCGATTTCCTCTCCCGCCAGAGTGCCTCTCGGCATCAGAATTAGATGGCAGACAGTCAGCTGAAATTAACACCTTAACACGCCAACATCTGCTTCCCCAGGCTTTCGAAGCTCATCGGGAAAGGCCGATGGTAAGAATGCAGAGTGTGCGTGAGACCAGGGCAAAGGAACGAGGCTCAAAGAAGCAAAGGCACAAAAGCTACCCTATCCAGAAATCAAATGGAGGCAGCACGGTGGCGCAGCGGTAGAGTTGCGGCCTTCCAGCGCCGGAGACCCGGGTTCGAACCCGACTGCGGGTGCTGTCCGTGTGGAGTTTGCATGCCGCGTTTCCTCCCACATCGGTACGGCACGGTGGCGCAGCGGTAGAGTTGCTGCCTTACAGCGAATGCAGCGCCGCAGACTCAGGTTCGATCCTGACTACGGGCGCCGTCTGTACGGAGTTTGTACGTTCTCCCCACGACCTGCGTGGGTTTTCTCCCAGATCTTCGGTTTCCTCCCACACTCCAAAGACGTACAGGTATGTAGGTTAATTGGCTGGGCAAATGTTTTTTAAAAATTGTCCCTAGTGGGTGTAGGATAGTGTTAGTGTGCGGGGATCGCTGGGCGGCGCGGACCCGGTGGGCCGAAGGGCCTGTTTCTGCACTGTATCTCTAAATCTAATACCTCTGCCCCCCCCCCAACCGGTGCATCCATTTTAGGTTGTCCTTCTCCTTTGCAAAACCATCCTTTATTTCACTCCTTCCAGCCTTACTCGCCTTCTTCTCCCAGGTATCGCAAAAATGCTGGAGTAACTCGGCGGGTCAGGCAGCATCTGGGGAGAGAAGGGAATGGGTGACGCTTCTCCAGGCTGAAGAAGGGTCTCGACCCGAAGCGTCACCCCATTCCCTCTCTCCTGAGATGCTGCCCGACCCGCTGAGTCGCTCCAGCATTTTGTGATACCTTCGATTTGTACCAGCATCTGCAGTTACCATCCTACACAACCTTCTTCTCCCCCAACGCATTGTCACATCTCCGCGCCCGTACCACCACCAATCCATTCGTGGCAACTCTGCGTTTCTGTCCGTAAATGATAAATCATGTTTTGAGCGATTCGGGGATTGGAACGGTGGCGCAGCGGCAGAGTTGCTGCCTTACAGCGCTTGCAGCGCCGGAGACCCGGGTTCGATCCCGACTACTGTTGCTTGTCTGTACAGGGGAGTTTGTACGTTCTCCCCGTGACCTGCGTGGGTTTTCTCCGGGCGCTCCGGTTTCCTCCCACACTCCAAAGACGTGCGGGTTTGTAGGTTAATTGGCTGGGCAAATGTGTAAATTGTCCCCGTGTGTCGGGAAAAAAAACCTGCAGGTGCTGGTTAAAATCGAATGTAGACACAAAATGCTGGAGTAACTCAGCGGGGTCAGGCAGCGTCTCTGGAGAGAAGGAATGGGTGACGTTTCGGGTCGAGACAACTTCTCTCCTGTAAATTGTCCCGAGTGCGTGTAGGATAGTGTGAACGCGTGGGGATCGCTGGTCGGTGCGGACTCAACCGGTGAGAGGAGACCGAAGATCTCGGAGAAAACCCACGCGGGTCACGGGGAGAACGTACAAACCCTGCACAGACAGCACCCGTAATCAGGATGGAACCCGGGTCTCTGGCGCTGTAAGGCAGCAGCTCTACCGCTGCACCACTACAGTTTAACCAATCCTTTGGTTGTCCATCTCACCTTTTGCGGCTCAGCATTTATTTTCTTTATCCCCAGTCAAAGGAAATACTGAATGAACGAACACCAATCAGCCAAAACATTATGACCACTGACAGGCGAAGTGAATAAGGGTCTGAAGAAGGGTCTCGACCCGAAACGTTGCCCATTTCTTCTCTCCTGAGATGCTGCCTGACCTGCTGAGTTACTCCAGCATTTTGTGAATAAATACCTTCGATTTGTACCGGCATCTGCAGTTATTTTCTTACACAAGTGAATAACATTGATTATCTTGTTACAATGGCACCTGTCAAGGGGTGGGGTATGTTAGGCAGCAAGTGAACAGTCAGTTTTTGAAGTTGATGTGTTAGATGCAGGAGAAATGGGCAGGATTAAAGACCTGAGCGACTTTGACAAGGGCCAAATTGTTATGGCCAGACGACTGGGTCAGAGCATCTCTGAAACGGCAAGGCTTGTGGGGTGCTCCCGGTCAGCAGTGGTGAGTACCTACCGACAGTGGTCCGAGGAGGGACAAACCACAAACCGGCGACAGACAGGGTGTTGGGCGCCCAAGGCTCATCGATGCGTGAGGGCAACGAAGGCGATCCCGTCTGGTCCGAACCGACAGAAGGTCTACTGTGGCACAAGTCACAGAAAATTTTAAATGGTGGTCACGGGAGGAATGTGTCACAATACACAGTGCATCGCACCCTACTGCCTGTGGGGCTGCACACGGAGGAACAACAGCATATTAGGCAGGTGGTCATAATGCTTTGCCTCATCGGGTCATAAATGTTTTGGTCTGATCGGTGTACTATCAATGTGCAAAGTTTCTTTTAATTTGCATGTCAGTTCTGTTTTATGGATATACATGATAATTGCATAATACCAAAGTGTTATTAGGCACATGTGGGGCATTAAAAGACATCATATTTACGCGCAGAGCATCTCATTCTGCACGGGTTCCACCAAACAACTTCAAGGAATGCTGCTCGTCTGCTAACCATAAACTCACAGAATGCCGGAACAAGACCCCAGAGACGACAGACTACGATGCATTAAGAAAGCTCCAGTGCAGTCTAGAGTCATGCAGCCTTCTAGTAGTTGTGTTATCCCATCAACAGACAGGCACAGAAGGCACGGTGGCGCAGCGGTAGAGTTGCTGCCTTACAGCGAATGACAGCGCCGGAGACTCAGGTTCGATCCTGACTACGGGCGCCGTCTGTACGGAGTTTGTACGTTCTCCCCGTGACCTGCGTGGGTTTTCTCCGAGATCTTCGGTCTCCTCCCACACTCCAAAGACGTACAGGCATGCAAGTCAATTGACTGGGTAATATGTAAAAATTGTCCCGAGTGTGTGTAGGATAGTGTTAATGTGCGGGGATCGCTGGGCGGCACGGACTCGGTGGGCCGAAGGGCCTGTTTCTGCGCTGTATCTCTAAATATTTAAAAAAAAAAAAAAAATTTAAACTAAACAGTACAGCGATAGGCTCGATTTATGGACTCCACTGTCGTTATTATAACAATGTTCCGAAATGTCGGGGGTCGTCCAGAACCAGGGGCCACACAGTCTAAGAACAAAGGGGAGGCCATTTAAAACCGAGGTGAGAAAAAAAAAAGAGAGTTGTGAATTTGTGGAATTCTCCGCCACAGAAGGCAGTGGAGGCCAATCCACCGGATGAATTTAAAAGAGAGTTAGATAGAGCTCTAGGGGCTAGCGGAATCAAGGGATTATGGGGAGAAGGCAGGCACGGGTTACTGATTGTGGATGGTCAGCCATGATCACAATGAATGGCGGTGCTGGCTCGTAGGGCCAAATGGCCTCCTCCTGCACCTATTTTCTATGTTTCTATGTGAAGTACTTATATTTTTCCCCGGTGAACTGGGTGCCTGATAAAGGGGACCCTGTTAAAATATTACAAGTTCCAAATATTACAAATTCTAGACTGCAGTGAAAGGAACTGCAGATGCTGGTTTACGAAACAAAAATGTACCGAATAGTGAAAGGATTGGATAGAGTGGATGTGGTGAGGATGTTTCCACTAGTGGGAGAGCCTAGGACTAGAGGTCATAGCCTCAGAGTTAAAGGACGTTCCTTCAGGAAAGAGATGAGGAGCAAATTCCTTTAGGCAGAGGGTGGCGAATCTGTGGAATTCATTACCACAGAAGAGCTGTGGGGGCCAAGACAATGGATATTTTTCAGGCGGAGATTGACCGATTCTAGATTAGTACGGGTGTCTGGGGTTATGGAGAGATGGCAGGAGAATGGGGTTGAGAGGGAAAGACAGATCAGCCACGATTGTACAGCGGTTGTAGACTTGATGGGCCGAATGGCCTAATTCTGCTCCTAATGAAGAAAGCCCTGTTTCCATGTTGTACGACGATGAATGCTAAAGGAAAGATTATTCGGCCCCATTTCCGCATGGAGCAGGGAAGTTATACCTTGCATCCTAAGCAGTGTCAATCGCTCACTTTGACTGCTGTGCTTCCTACATTACTGCACATTAGAAGTCCATCATTGACTGCGAATGGGCTGTGGAATGCTCGGATGATGTGAAGGGTGCCACATAAAATAGATGCCTCTATTTAACCTTCTCACAATACCCAGCTACTAATGCACGCCAACTTACAGTAACATAGCAGTCTCCGGTAATGTGCATACAATGCAAGGCTGCTAACGTGAATCATATCACTCATGACGGTGGAGTTGCTGCCTCACAGCGCCAGAGACCCAGGTTCAACCCTGACCACGGGTGCTGTCTGTACGGAGATTGCGCGTTCTAGATTTTTTTTTTTAGATTTAGAGATACAGCGTGGAAACAGGCCCTTCGGCCCACCGAGTCCGCGCCGCCCGGCGATCCCCGCACATTAACACTATCCTACACCCACTAGGGACAATTTTTACATTTACCCAGTCAATTAACCTACATACCTGTACGCCTTCGGAGTGTGGGAGGAAACCGAAGATCTCGGAGAAAACCCACCCAGGTCACGGGGAGAACGTACAAAACTCCGTACAGACGGCGCCCGTAGCCGGGATCGAACCGGAGTCTCCGGCGCTGCATTCGCTGTAAGGCAGCAACTCTACCGCTGCGCCACCGTGCCGTGCAGTATGTAGGTTAATTGGCTCCTGGAAATTGTCCCCGGTGTGCGGGATAGAACGACTGCAAATGGGGATCATTGATCGGCGCAGACTTAATTCATGTTCGTAAGTGATAGGAGCAGAATCAGACCATTCGGCCCATCAAGTCTACTCCGCCATTCAATCATGGCTGATCCATCTCTCCCCCTCAACCCCATCCTCCTGCCTTCTCCCAGTAACCCCCGACACTCGTACTAATCAAGAATCTGTCAATCTCTGCCTTATTGACTTGGCCTCCACAGACTTCTGTGGCCTTGGTGTGCTGAAGGGCCTGCTTCCAGGATTTATCTCTAAACTAATCTAAATGCATGTAAGAAATGCTTGTAACACTCAGCGGGTCAGGCAGCTGTATCTCTAAACTAAACTGTACAAGACCTGCTTCAAAGACCATTTTCTGCTAATCCTTGCTGTATATATTGGGTCTCTGGAATCACCCGGGTGGCAAGCCCAATCTTTCCGTTTTGCTGCAACCAAAGGAAACGGTTCCCACTCACGGAAGACGCACACAATTAAAAAAACTACTGACAATCGGGCCAGAACTCAGAAGCCTATTATCCATCTATCAGTTCTGGCACCTAGGAACATCACTGCTGATTATAATGGCTTTACCTTGAGGTTAACGAGCCATGCACAGGAATACCCAATGGTTGCAAAATGAAGTTCAAAATCCTGAACAACAAAAAGAACATTTTTCAAATGATTTCTTGTGATTTAAAATAAAAAATAACCATTATATTTTCGTTTGCGCTCAGTAAGATCTGGTCTGTCTTTTATGTTTATTTGGAATGCATTTTAACAGCATCTGTCCGAGTCATGTGAAAAATTAAAGAGCAAATGCTTCTTAAATATGTTCTTAAATATCCTGATCCGTGGATAAATGACCTGAACTTCTAAATTTGATACTTAAAGGAGTATCCATAGGATGTAGAATTTAGAAGTTGGGAGGTCATGTTGCAGATATTTAAGATGTCGGCGAGGTCGTATTTAGGAATGTTTTTAGGAACGATGTTGTCAAGCTGGAAAGGGCGCATAGAAGATTTACGAGGATGTTGCCAGGACTCGTGGGTCTGAGCTATGGGGGGAGGTTGAGCAGGCTGGGACTCTATTCCTGTCTGTACAGGAGTTTGTACGTTCTCCCCGTGTCATGCGTGGGTTTTATCCGAGTGCTCCGTTCAGCCACCCCCACACACACTCCAAAGACGTAGGATAATTGGCTTCAGCACCGCCATTCAATGTGATCATGGCTGATCATTCTCAATCAGTACCCCGTTCATGCCTTCTCCCCATACCCCCTGATCCCGCTATCCTTAAGAGCTCTATCTAGCTCTCTCTTGAATGCATTCAGAGAATTGGCCTCCACTGCCTTCTGAGGCAGAGAATTCCACAGATTCACAACTCTCTGACTGAAAAAGTTTTTCCTCATCTCAGTTCTAAATGGCCTACCCCTTATTCTTAAACTGCGGCCCCTTGTTCTGGACTCCCCCAACATTGGGAACATGTTTCCTGCCTCTAACGTGTCCAACCCCTTAATAATCTTATACGTTTCGATAAGATCTCCTCTCATCCTTCTAAATTCCAGTGTATACATTAATGTATAATATCTTTTGGTTCTCAATGCCCCTATCTTGGTTAAGCCTTGAACGGGCAATGATGGGTAAACAGTTAACGGTACATCTTTGTTTCTCTGTAATGAGCATCAAAGAAATCCATGCTCACAGCCCGGTTAAATCTTTTTTTGCACTGGTGAATGATGGCATTCGGAGCATCTCTGAGGATGTGTTGGCGTAAACCAGGCACGAAACTCTCCCTCCCTCGGGAAATCATGGGCCATCTGTCTGGGAAGGGCTCTGGGAACTGGCTCCAGGGGAATCTGGAAGCGAGGTTCAAATGCATCAACGTGGCAAGAGAGCGACCTTGTTCGGTCCGAGCAACCCCGACTCTGGCTCGCTGATCGTCTCCTTGTGGTGAAACCCCCTCAATCAGCCTGCGTTTGCAACGCATTCAATCTGAGGTGGGTCGGGCTGAAGGCAGGCCCTTCAATCAACGCCAGCAGGATCTAGTGTCATGTCAAGTGCCTTCGACTTTCAACCTCGGGGGAATTCTACATCATCCAGGGATCATTAGGCAGCCCTCTCTCCACTGGAAGTCAGTCTTGTTTCGGTTCCAGCCGCTCATTTCTGTCGCCACGACAGATACGCATTAAGTCAGTTCGGATTAGACCGATCCGAGGCTCTGCTTTGCTAATCGGGACATTTTGTAATTATCCCTAATTCGCCCAGCTGTTTGCGACACATATTATATAATCATAAGTGAGAACTGAAATGGGTTCAGGGGATTGGAAGCTACACAGGTCAGGATGTGCAGAACTCTGGGGAATGTCTCCAACCCTGCCAACCTTCAGATACAAGTGCAGCAGAGAGAGAATTCTGATAGGGTCATAGATTGATACAGTGTGGAAACAGGCCCTTCAGCCCAACTCGCCCATACCGGCCAACAATGTCCCAGCTACACTAGTCCCACTTGCCTGCGCTTGGTCCGTAACCCTCCAAACCTGTCCTATCCATGTACCTGCTCAACTGTTTCTTAAACGATGGGATAGTCCCAGCCTCCACTACCTCCTTCGGCAGCTTGTTCCATACATCTGTGGAATTCTCTGCCTCAGAAGGCAGTGGAGGCCAATTCTCTGAATGCATTCAAGAGAGAGCTAGATAGAGCTCTGAAGGATAGCGGAGTCAGGGGGTATGGGGAGAAGGCAGGAACGGGGTACTGATTGAGAATGATCAGCCATGATCACATTGAATGGCGGTGCTGGCTCGAAGGGCTGAATGGCCTCCTCCTGCACCTATTGTCTATTGTCTATTGTCACTCACCACCCTCTGTGTGAGAAAGTTACCCCTCGGATTCATATTAAATATTTTCTCCTTCACCTTGAACCTATGTCCTCTGGTCCTCGATTCCCCTACTCTGGGCTAGAGACTCTGTGCATCTATTCCTCTCATGACTTTCTACACCTCTATAATATCTCCCCTCATCCTCCTGCGCTCCATGGAATAGAGATCCAGCCTACTCAAGCTATAGTTCACACCCTCTAGTCCTGGCAACATCCTCGTAAAGATATTGTGCAAAACCCATAAGAAGTGACTTCTGGACAAAACCAAACCCAAACTGGAAGGAATAGGCAAGGCAAAATGTGAAGGAAGGAACTTCAGATGCTGGTTTACACCGAACGTAGACCACAAAATGCTGGAGTAACTCAGCGGGACAGGCAGCATCCCTGGAGAGAAGGAATGGGTGACATTTCGGGTCGAGACCCTTCTTCAGACTGGCTGGGTCTCTAAATGGCCTTATTCTGGTCTATCTTAGGACCAGAATGAGGCCATTTGGCCAATCGAGTCTACTCTGCCATTCCAATCATGGCTGACCTATTTTTCGCTCACAGCCCCATTCTCCTGCAATCTTTGACACCTTTACCAACCCAGTATCAGTCAATCCCTGCCTTTGGATCCCCGCACTACGATCTTTGGAAGACTCCTCACGATCGTGCCCGCGACACCCCGGCGAACATTCGGCTACAGCCTAGTCGCCGGCAGTCGCCGGCAGTCGCCTTAAGATCGCCTAAGTAAGACAGAATTGGGCAGTTGCAAGCATGTTTAGCTTCTTCGTATAGTTTGTGTTGGAGTTTAGCTTATTGTCACATGCACCGAGTGGGAAAAAAATTGTTGCGTGCTAATCAGTCAGCGGAAAGACTGCAGACGATTACAATCGAGCCACCCACTGTGTACAAACACATGATAAAGGGTATTAAAGTGATTAACAAACACATGATAAGGTCCAGTAAAGTCCCGTCAAAGATACTCCGAGGGTCCCAATGAGGTAGATAGTAGCTCAAGACTGCTCTCTAGTTGTTGGTACAAAGGTTCAGTTGCCTGATAACAGTTGTCCCTAAACAGCAAGGATGCTGGGCTCGCCCAGCAGCTCAGACCACGAGTGTTTTAGTGTAGCTTAGTTTAGAGATACAGCGCAGAAACAGGCCCATCGGCCCACCGAGTCCGCACCGACCGACGATCCTCACACATTAACACTAGCCTGCACATACGAGGAACAATTTTACATTTACACCAAGCCATTTAACCTACAAACCAGTACGTCTTTGGAGCGTGGGAGGAAACCGAAGATCTCGGAGAAAACCCACGCAGATCACGGGGAGAGCGTACAAGCTCCGTACAGACGGCACCTGTACCATACCATACCATACACATACAGCCGGAAACAGGCCTTTTCGGCCCACCAAGTCCGTGCCGCCCAGCGATCCCCGTACATTAACACTATCCTACACACACTAAGGACAATTTTTACATTTACCCAGCCAATTAACCTACATACCTGTACGTCTTTGGAGTGTGGAAGGAAACCGAAGATCTCGGAGAAAACCCACGCAGGTCACGGGGAGAACGTACAAACTCCTTACAGTGCAGCACCCGTAGTCAGGATCGAACCTGAGTCTCCGGCGCTGCATTCGCTGTAAAGCAGCAACTCTACCGCTGCGCTACCGTGCCGCCCAGTCGGGATCGAACCCGGGTCTCCGGCGCTGTAAAGTAGTAGCTCTACCGCTGCGCCACCGTGCCACCACACTACCGCTACACCATCATGGGATAACAAACACTGAGCTGAAATTGATGCCAGGCAGAAGCAATCAGTTCTAAAGAGGAGAGCCAGTTATCCAAAATCAGAGAATTTACTATTAATTCCAAAAGACTACAACGTGCTCAGAGGGAAGATAAATCAATGGACAATAGGTGCAGGAGTAGGCCATTCGGCCCTTCGAGCCAGCACCACCATTCAATGTGATCATGGCTGATCATTCTCAATCAGTACCCCGTTCCTGCCTTCTCCCCATACCCCCTGACTCCGCTATCCTTAAGAGCTCTATCTCGCTCTCTCTTTTGAATGCATTCAGAGAATTGGCCTCCACTGCCTTCTGAGGCAGAGAATTCCACAGATTTACAACTCTCTGACTGAAAAAGATTTTCCTCATCTCCGTTCTAAATGGCCTACCCCTTATTCTTAAACTGTGGCCCCTGGTTCTGGACTCCCCCAACATTGGGAACATGTTTCCTGCCTCTAACGTGTCCAACCCCTTAATAATCTTATACGTTTCGAGAAGATCTCCTCTCATCCTTCTAAATTCCAGTGTCTACAAGCCTAGTCGCTCCAGTCTTTCAACATATGATAGTCCCGCCATTCCGGGAATTAACCTAGTAAACCTACGCTGCACGCCCTCAATAGCAAGAATATCCTTCCTCAAATTTGGAATTTCCAGTGTATACAAGACTAAGCATTGTGCAGGAAGGGACCGTAGATGCTGGTTTGATCCAAGGATGGACACAAATAGCTGGAGTGACTCAGCTGGTCAGGCAGTATCTCTGGCCGACAGTCAGGGAAATGGAAACGAGAGACACAGAAGGTACCGAGGACAAATGAATGAAAGATAGGCACAAAAAAAAAAGCGACGATGATCAAGCAAAGGCGGAGCCCACAATGCTCCATTGTTGGCCGTGAGGTAGGTGACACCGAGTTATACAGACAGCGAAACTAGTACCACGACTAGGGTGGGGGAGGGGTGGGGAGAGAAGAGATGCAAGGGTTACTTGAAGTTAGCTAAATCAGTATTCATACCATAAGAAAATAACTACAGATGCTGGTACAAATCGAAGGTATATATTGACAAAGTGCTGGAGTAACTCAGCAGGTCAGGCAGCATCTCGGGAGAGAAGGAATGGGTGACGTTTCGGGTCGAGACCCTTCTTCAGACTGATGTTAGGGGGGGCAGGACAAAGGAAGGATATAGGTGGAGACAGGAAGATAGAGGGAGATCTGGGAAGGGGGAGGGGAAGAGAGGGACAGAGGAACTATCTAAAGTTGGAGAAGTCGATGTTCATACCGCCGGGCTGCAAGCTGCCCAAGCGAAATATGAGGTGCTGTTCCTCCAATTTCCGGTGGGCCTCACTATGGCACTGGAGGAGGCCCATGACAGAAAGGTCAGACTGGGAATGGGAGGGGGAGTTGAAGTGCTCGGCCACCGGGAGATCACTTTGGTTAATGCGGACCGAGCGCAGGTGTTCAGCGAAGCGAAACAGTGTTCAGACCACTGGGTTGGAATGAATGAATGAATGAATGAATGAATGAATATTGGCCAAGTATGTACACATACAAGGAATGTGCCTTGGTTCACCACTCGCAAGTAACAACACGAACACACAGTAGACAATTAAGAATAAAGCATGAAACAATTAAAACTTTAAGAATACCACATTACGGTTTAAAAGTGTGAGTGAAATAAACCAGAGCAAAAAAAGAGACTACAGACTTTTGGTAGAGCTGCTACTCGTGGGGAAAAAAGCTGTTTTGTAAAACATTGTTCCTTCCTTGAGCTTTTATTGGTGTGCAATAGAAAAGACCCCCTGCTGAAAATTAACTCAGGGTTAATGAAGGATACCAGACCTGAAACGTTTATGGTTTCTCGTTCACAGACGTTGCCAGACCTGCTGGATATTTCTAGCGTTTTCTGTTTTTATATCAAGGATAGCTATAATTGTGCAGGAAGGAACTGCAGATGCTGGTTTATGCCGAAGATGGGCACAAAGTGCTGGAGTAACTCAGCGGGTCAGGCAGCATCTCAGAATAGAAGGAATGGGTGACGTTTCAGTCCTAGATCCTTCTTCAGACTGAGAGTCAGAGTACACAGAGATAAGGAAGCATAAGGTGTGAAAACGAAACCGCACCTGGAGTACTGTGTGCAGTTTTGGTCTTCAAATTTGAGGAAGGATATTCTTGCTATTGAGGGCGTGCAGCGTAGGTTTACTAGGTTAATTCCCGGAATGGCGGGACTGTCATATGTTGAAAGACTGGAGCGACTAGGTTTGTATACACTGGAATTTAGAAGGATGAGAGGGGATCTTATCGAAACGTATAAGATTATTAAGGGGTTGGACACGTTAGAGGCAGGAAACATGTTCCCAATGTTGGGGGAGTCCAGAACAAGGGGCCACAGTTTAAGAATAAGGGGTAGGCTATTTCGAACTGAGATGAGGAAAAACTTTTTCAGTTAGAGAGTTGTGAATCTGTGGAATTCTCTGCCTCAGAGGGCAGTGGAGGCCAATTCTCTGAATACATTCAAAAGAGAGCTAAATAGAGCTCTTAAGGATAGTGGAGTCAGGGGGTATGGGGAGAAGGCAGGAACGGGGTACTGATTGAGAATGATCAGCCATGATCACATTGAATGGCGGTGCTGGCTCCAAGGGCCGAATGGCCTCCTCCTGCACCTATTGTCTATTGTCTAAAAGGAATAGGTGACGTTTTGGGTCGAAACCCTTCATTAGCTTTCAGGGTCTGAAGAAGGGTCCCGACCCGAAACATCACCCATTCCTTTTCTCCAGAGATGCTGCCTGACCCGCTGAGTTACTCCAGCATTCGTGTCTGTCATAACTATATTTTTGTTACGGTTTCCACAAGGCAAAGACTCTTCGCGGTGAACAACTTAATCACAGAAGGTGAATGGCCCATTGAAAGGCCACCGTATCTGAGTCAGTTTATCAAAGAGCGACTACTTCTCTCAATCCCATTTCTCAGTACTAACTTTCCAGCAGGTTATGGGTTGTTTTTTTTTTCCTTTTCTTGCACGTGTCCAACAAGCACTTTAAACGAGGAACAACAGCACAGAAACGAGGAACTGCAGATGCAGGTTTACACACAAAAAAAATCACAAAGTGCTGGAGTAATTCAGCGGGGCCAGGCAGCATCTCTGGGAGAACATGGATAATAGGTAGGTGACTGTTTGTTCGGGTGGGGAGAAGTGTCCTGACCTGAAACGTCGTCTATCCATGTTCTCCAGAGATGCTGCCTAACCTGACGAGTTACTCCAGCGCTTTGCATCTTAGTTTTTGTAAAAACAGCATCTGCATTTCCTCATTTCGACACTTTAAATGTCCGATGGTCACAAACGCGCAGCCCACTAATGCACAGTTGTCATAATTTGGCGACGTTTACACAGGAAAAAGTCCAAAGACCGAAGTCCTGGTGATGTGGTGTGGGGGTGGGGGGTGTGGGGGGTGTGGGGGGTGTGGGGTGGGGGTGTGGGGTGGGGGTGTGGGGTGGGGGTGTGGGTGGGGGTGTGGGGGGTGTGGTGTGGGGGTGTGGGGTGGGGGTGTGGGGTGGGGGTGTGGGGGGTGTGGGGGGTGTGGGGTGGGGGTGTGGGGTGGGGGTGTGGGGTGGGGGTGTGGGGTGGGGGTGTGGGGTGGGGGTGTGGGGGGGTGTGGGGTGGGGGTGTGGGGTGGGGGTGTGGGGTGGGGGTGTGGGGTGGGGGTGTGGGGTGTGGGGTGGGGGGTGTGGGGTGGGGGTGTGGGGGTGTGGGGGGGTGGGGTGGAAGGGGGGTGGGTGGAAGGGGGGGTGGGTGGAACGCGGGAAATGAGATTAGCTTGGGCTTGGTCGGCATGGACGAGTTGGGCCGAATGGCCCGCTACCGTGCTGGATCACCCTGTCCACAGACTCACGGCCGGAGCCGTGATCATATCACCAACAAGCAAACGACGTTAGTCTACTTAACGCGAGGTACCGCGCCCGCCCCCTGGTCCCCAACTCCTGCGGCCAGTGTTACTGGTGTGGACACACACACACACACACACACACACACACACACACGTTAGCAAGCTGCGAGACTCCCTCCAAACCACACACTTGCTTGGTGTGTGTGTGTGTGTGTTTATGTGTGCATTATGTTATTTTATAACATCAGCCTGAAGAGCCCTTCAATAACCCTGCTGTCTCAGAGTGACGGGGGACTTCGGACAACAACGGGCGGTTGTGCTGCTTAATCTGCTGGACATCTTCGTTTAAACTCAATCATCCCAGACCACCGAAATAATTCATTCATGTGCGTGTGTGTTAGCGCGTTAGAGAGAAAGTGTGTGTGTGTTAGAGAGTGCGTGTGTTAGAGAGAGGTAGATAGTGTGTGTGAGAGTGTGTGTGTTAGAGAGTGTTAGACAGAGTTGTATGTATGTGTTGGTATTAGGCAGAGAGCGTGTGTTTGTTCGAGTGAGTTTGTGTGAGAGAGTGTGCGTTAGATGGAGAGTGTGTTAGAGTGTGTGTGTGTCAGAGAGAGTGTGTGTTAGTGTGTGTTAGAGAGGGAGAGTGTGGGTTAGAGAGAGTGTGGTGTGTGTGTTCGAGAGAGTGTGTGTGTTAGAGAGAGCGTGTGTTAGTGTGTGTTAGTGTGTGTGAGAGATAGAGTGTGTGTGTGTGACAGTGTGTGTGTGTGACAGTGTGTGTGTGTGACAGTGTGTGTGTGACAGTGTGTGTGTTACAGAGAGTGTGTGTGTTAGAGAGAGTGTGTGTTAGTTTGTGTTCGAGAGAGAGCGTGTGTTAGTTTGTGTTAGAGTGTTTGTGTTAGAGTGTGTGTGTGTTAGTGTGTGTGTGTGTTACAGAGTGTGTGTGTGTTAGAGAGTGTGTGTGTTAGAGTGTGTGTGTGTGTGTGTTAGTGTGTGTGTGTGAGTTACAGAGAGTGTATGTGTGTTAGAGTGTGTGTGTGTGTTACAGAGTGTGTGACAGTGTGTGTGTGTGTGTGTGATAGAGAGTGTGTGTGTTACAGAGAGTGTGTGTGTGTATTAGCGCGTTAGAGAGTGTGTGTTAGAGAGGTAGATAGTGTGCGTTAGAGGGAGAGTGTGAGTGTGTTAGAGTGAGTATGTGGTGTGTGTGTTCTAGAGAGTGTGTGTTAGAGAGAGCGTGTGTTAGAGAGAGTGTGTGTGTGTGTTACAGAGAGAGAGGGAGTGTGTGTTAGAGTGTGTGTGTGTTACAGAGTGTGTGTTACAGAGTGTGTATGTGTGAGAGACAGAGCAAGTCAGTGTGTGTGTTAGAATGTGCGCTAGTGTTTAAGAGTGTGTGTGTGTGTGCGAGTTAGAATGAGTGCGTGTGTTAGAATATGTGAACCGCAAGTGAAGACTAAGCAATATTAGCCAAGTGCAACAACGGGGTGTGAGATTCACAGACTACAGACATCGCGAGTAGTATTGGAGACAAGATTATTATTTTGTTTTTTTTAAATAACATACTATCGAGAGGACTGAGCAACTCTTCAGGCGGCAGAGCGGAGGGACAAACTCTACTCCGCTGGTACAAGCAGTACACTGGTCCACACACACACACACACACACACACACTCCGAGAGAGATGAGCTGGTACTTACGGTTAGACGCGTTGCCCATCCAGCTGCCGGCACTCAGGGACAGAGCGATGCAAAGCCCGATGGCATTGAGCGAGCCCATGGTTTGTGAGCTGGTCGGTGGGAGCAAAGCGCTCAGGACAAATCCACTTTGCACACCATGTTATCCGCGACTGCTCGCCTTCCTCTGGTATTCATTCGATTGGTTGCTCCTCTCCACTCCCTCTCTCTCTCCCCACCCCTCCCTCCCCTCTCTCCCTCCCCCTCCTTTCCCCTCCCTCTCTCTCTCCCCCCTCCCTCCCTCCCCCCCCTCTCTGTGTCTCCCCCTCCCTCCCCTCTCCCTCTCTCTCTCCCCCTCCCTCTTTCCCTCCCCTCTCTCCTCCCCTCTCTCCCTCCCCTTCTCGCCCCCTCCCTCTCTCCCTCCCCTCTCTCCCCCTCCCTCCCTCTCTCTCTCCCCCTCCCTCTCTCCCTCCCTCCCTGTGTCTCCCCCTCCCTGTCTCCCCCTCCCTCTCTCCCTCCCCCTCTCCCCCCTCCCTCCCTCTCTCCCCCTCCCCCCTCTCCCTCCCTCTCTCCCCCACCCTATCCCCCCTCCCTCGTCCTCTTCACACTACGCGTTCGCCTGCGCTAGTTACTGGTGGGGTGGGGGGAATTAGAGTGTGTGTTAGAGACACACACACACACACGCCAAGCCTAGGACTGCTCGCTGAACGGGTGAATGCGGCGGGCAGGCTCTAACGCAGTCGAGGAGAGCTGGGCTAAAGCATTAGGCTTCTCCTGCCAATAAAACCACACACACACACACACAACTCCGGCCAATACAGAGAGGAAGGCGAGACTCCTGGAGCCGGCTAAACGCTCACTCACTCTGACTATTGACAGCGAGAGCAAGTTTCAGACAAGGGTCTGGACCACGAGGGTCTGGTCTGGTCACCCATTCCTTCTCCCCAGAGATGCTGAGTTACTCCAGCATTTTCCAGCAAGTTTCCTTCCCAACTTCCAGTTTCTTCCCCTCCCCTCCAGGGGAGTCTCGTCACTGGGGTATCAGGAAAACATAAAATACTACCACTGAAGCACCTTAAATCCCCCGTACCGCCCCCTCCTCTCCCCTCCCTCTCCCCTCCTCTCCCCCTCCTCTCCCCTCCTCTCCCCTCCTCTCCCCTCCTCTCCCCTCCTCTCCCCTCCTCTCCCCTCCTCTCCCCTCCTCTCCCAACCTCCCCTCCCCCACCCTCCCCTCTCCTCCACCTCCCTCCCCTCCTCCTCTCCCATCCCTCCCCTCCTCCCATCCCCTCCCCGTCCTACCCCTCCCTTCCCCTCTCCTCTCCTCCCCTCCCCTCCTCTCATCCTCTCCCCTCCCCGTCCTACCCCCTCCCCTTCCACTCCCCTCCTCTCGTCTCCCCCTCCTCTCGTCTCCCCCCTCTCCTCCCCTCCCCTCCTCTCCTCCTCTCCCCTCCCGTCCTACCCCCTCCCTTCACCCCCCTCCCTTCACCCCTCCTCCCATCCCCTCCCCGTCCTACCCCTCCCTTCTCCTACCCCTCTCTTCCCCTCTCCTACCCCTCCCTTCCCCTCTCCTACCCCCTCTCCTCTCCTCTCCTCCCCTCCTCTCCTCCTCTCCCCTCCCCGTCCTACCCCCTCCCTTCCACTCTCCTCCTCTCGTCTCCCCCCTCCTCTCGTCTCCCCCCTCCTCTCGTCTCCCCCCCTCTCCTCCCCTCCCGTCCTCCCCTCCCGTCCTATCCCCTCCTTCACACCCCCTCCCTTCACCCCCCTCCCTTCACCCCTCCTCCCATCCCCTCCCCGTCCTACCCCCTCCCTTCCCCTCTCCTCCCCTCCTCTCCCCTCCCCTCCCCTCCTCCCCTCCTCTCGTCTCCTCTCGTCTCCCCCCTCTCCTCCCCTCCACCTCCCCTCCCCTCACGTGTGAGTGAGATCTAAGCGCCACTTTCCCAGCCAGTCTCTCCTTCACAAGAGTCACGGATGCGAGGGTGTGTGGGTTAGTTTGTGAACATCCAGGGGCTGATCGATTGGGGAGACAGGCGCAGTCTGTAATCCGTAACGGCTGGAAGGGCCGAATGGCACCTATTTTCTATGTACCTGGTGTGTGTGGGATAGTGTTGGTGTGCGGGGATCACTGGATGGCGTGGACTCAATAGACAATAGGTGCAGGAGGAGGCCATTCGGCCCTTCGAGCCAGCACCACCATTCAATGTGATCATGGCTGATCATTCTCAATCAGTACCCTGTTCCTGCCTTCTCCCCATACCCCCTGACTCCGCTATCCTTAAGAGCTCTATCTAGCTCTCTCTTGAATGCATTCAGAGAATTGGCCTCCACTGCCCTCTGAGGCAGAGAATTCCACAGATTCACAACTCTCTGACTGAAAAGGTTTTTCCT
>NC_135960.1:6587965-6726904 GCF_053455715.1 Rhinoraja longicauda | reverse complement strand
AAAACCCGAGGCGATGGAGCCGCCCCTGCGAATTAACGTGAACACGCAACACAATGACTCTCACAATTAATCTCAAATGTGTAATGATGTTCCGCCCTCTGACAGTAAATACCAACCACAACACAATTTATTTAAAACTCTACGAAGCAAAGGGAGGTTTGCACCCTTGCCAAACTGAGAAAGAGTTGTGGGGGGTGGGGGGTGGGGGTGGGGGTGGGGGGTGGGGGTGTAGAAGGGTCTTTACCCGAAACCGCCACCCGTTCCTTCTCTCCAGAGATGCTGCCTTAATGTCCCGCTGAGTTACTCCAGCATTTGTGCGTCTGTCTTCGGTGTAAACCCGCATCTGGAGTTCCTTCCCAACGCAATAAAACAACATGCCCGGGTATTTCAATGCAAAATGAAAAGTTTACGATATTATTTGTGTGCTTGTAGCAAATTCTCCCCACTTTAAAATGCAATCGAGTAAAACAGAGGGTCTGGACCCAGAAACCTGGCCCGTGGGGGGTGAGGGTGGGGGGAGAGGGAGGGGGTGGGGGGAGAGGGAGGGGGTGTGGGGGAGAGGGGGAAGGGGAGGGGTGGGGGCGAGGGTGGGATGAGAGGGGGAGGGGGAGGGGGTCGGGAGGGGGTGAGGGGAGGAGAAATTGATCTCCAGAGAAGATCAATTTGATCATGGCTGATCATGTCTGTCCCGCACAGTTACTCCAGCATCTTGTGTCTTTCTTCTGTGTAAAACCAGCATCTGCAGTTCCTTCCTGCACGAATAACGTCCAACCAATGTGTTTTACCCCGAGCGCCTATTCCTTCGGCTCTGACGAAGAATGCCTTGTGCACACACGAGTTATTTGCTGAACCGCGCTGTGATTTATGAATCCGAATTGGGTTACCAGCGTGGATGATAAAAAAATAAATAAATAACGCGTTAAGATAGACTGTAGGTAAACCAGAGCGACCCCCCCGGCCGCTGTTCCTCTCCGTCTCCTCCGCCAAATCAATAGATAATAGCCATTCTACCTCCAAGATCACCCATTGTTTGGAAGAGTTACCCCTCAGATTCCTATTACATCTGTACACCTTCCTGATTACCTGATGCTCTGTCAAACATTTTACTCGGTAAAATAGATATCGGAGTCAGATAAATGTGTGTGGTTGGGTGCAGTGCAAATTCTGAGTCTTTCTCAGGTCAACTCTTGGATGTGGTTGATGGTCTGTGATTCACTGATGGACAACATTGCAAGGTTTTTCTGGTAGCCTAACCACCACATTAACCTATTTCCGTTTCTGTTTTGGTACTTCGATAGGGAAGGTTTAGAGCGATGTGGGCTAAACGCAAGCAAGTGTAACTCGAGTAGATGGGACATGTTGGCCGGTGTTGTTGGAAGGAACTGCAGATGCTGGTTTAAAACGAAGATAGACACAAAAAGCTGGAGTAACTCAGCGGGTCAGGCAGCATCTCTGGAGAAAAGGGTCATCTCTGGGTGGCTTTTCAGGTCAAGACCCTTCTTCAGATGTGGGCAAGTTGGGGCCGAAGGACCGTTTCCACACTGTATGACTTTGTGACTGTCGCATCAGTCTAGAAGGGCCGTACTGATGTAGAAGAGGGTGCAAACTCCGCACAGACAAGCACCCGTAGTCAGGATCGAACCCGGGTCTCCGGCGCAGTAAAGCAGCAGCTCGACCGCTGCACCACCGTGCCGAACCTCTGGGCAAGCGACTTTGAGCGTCTACCCGGTCAGTTCCTCTCATGGTGTTGTGCACCTCTGCTAGCTCCCTATGCTGGAGTAATGTCGCCATGGTGTAGCATGGAACCTTCATATTGTGTACACCCACTCCAACACGTTAGTGGCATTGTGCAGACAATAGACAATAGGTGCAGGAGGAGGCCATTCGGCCCTTCGAGCCAGCACCGCCATTCAATGTGATCATGGCTGATCATTCTCAATCAGTACCCCGTTCCTGCCTTCTCCCCATACCCACTCAGGTTACGGGGAGAACGTACAGACAACAATAGACAATAGGTGCAGGAGGAGGTCATTCGGCCCTTCGAGCCAGCACCGCCATTCAATGTGATCATTCTCAACCAGTACCCCGTTCCTGCCTTCTCCCCATACCCCCTGACTCCGCTATCCTTAAGAGCTCTATCTAGCTCTCTCTTGAATGCATTCAGAGAATTGGCCTCTACTGCCTTCTGAGGCAGAGAATTCCACAGATTCACAACTCTCTGACTGAAAAAGTTTTTCCTCATCTCAGTTCTAAATGGCCTACCCCTTATTCTTAAACTGTGGCCCCTTGTTCTGGACTCCCCAACATTGGGAACATGTTTCCTGCCTCTAACGTGTCCAATCCCTTAATAATCTTATACGTTTCGATAAGATCTCCCCTCATCCTTCTAAATTCCAATGTATACAAGCCTAGTCGCTCCAGTCTTTCAACATATGACAGTCCCTCCATTCCGGGAATTAACCTAGTAAACCTAGCCCTCAATAGCAAGAATATCCTTCCTCAAATTTGGAGACCAAAACTGCACACAATGCTCCAGGTGCGGTCTCACCAAGTCAAGTCAAGTCAAATTTATTTGTCACATACACATACTCGATGTGCAGTGAAATGAAAGGGCCCTGTACAACTGCAGAAGGACCTCTTTGCTCCTATACTCAACTCCTCTTGTTAGGAAAATAACTGCAGATGCTGGTACAAATCGAAGGCATCACAAAATGCTGGAGTAACTCAACAGGTCAGGCAGCATCTAAGGAGAGAAGTAATGGGTGACTTTTCGAGTCGAGACCTTTCTTCAGACTGATGTCAGGGGGGGCGGGACAAAGAAAGGATATAGTTGGAGACAGGAAGACAGAGGGAGAACTGGGAAGGGGGTGTGGGGGGGGGGGGGGGGAGAGAGGGACAGAGGAGGTATCTAAATTTAGAGAAGTCAATGTTCATACCGCTGGGCTACAAGCTGCCCAAGCGAAATATGAGGTGTTGTTCCTCCAATTTGCGCTGGGCCTCACTATGGCACTGGAGGAGGCCCATGACAGAAAGGTCAGACTGGGAGTGGGAAGGGGAGTTGAAGTGCTGAGCCACCGGGAGATCAGGTTGGTTAAGGCGGACTGAGCGAAGGTGTTGAGCGAAATGATCACCGAGCCTACGTTTGGTAGAGAAGTTGACATCTGGAACAATCCGGATACAATCGATGAGGTTGGAGGAGGTGCAGGTGAACCTCTGCCTCACCTGGAATTACTGTTTGGGATCTTGGATGGACGTCAGTGGCATTGATGCACTGGGAGAACACACCTCGGGAGGAGAAGCACCAGTGATTGTTTAGTTTAGAGATACAGCACGGGAACAGGCCCTTCGGCCCACCGGTTCTGTGCCGACAAGCAATCCCCGCACATTAACACTACCCTGCACACACTGGGGACATTTTTTGCACTTATACAAAGCCGATTAACCTTCAAACCTCTACCTCTTTGGAGTGTTGGAGGAAACCAAAGATCCCTGTGAGAACCCATGCGGAAAAAAACGTACCAACTCCGTACAGACAAGCATCCGTAGTCGGGATCGAACCCGCCAGTGAGCAAGATCGGAACCTGCAATAATCTGTTTCTGTTTAGCACACCGTTAGCCAAGTGTTTATAACGGACCTTGGGATGCGTGTTAATCCATAGACCGGGGAGAGAAATACTTATCGGGGATTGAATTATGGTCGATGCTGTTTTAAATAAATAAAATTCCTACCACCCCCCCCCCTCCCCCCCCTCCCCCCCCTCCACCCGAGTCATCCAGACTGAATTCTATTCGTACCATACGTTATAAATTAATTGGACCAAGAATTAGATAAAAATTAATTGGGTGAAGAATTGAGAAAGATGAGTTTATTGGTGCAGTGTAATCCTCAGTGGTTTTGTTTCATTGTTGTTGGGGGCAATGCAAACGCCAATTAGCTAACTGTTCAGTGGCATTTTGTTTTGTCAAAATCAAGCGTCAAAGACCCTCCTTTTAGACTTCAGAGATACCGTGTAAAAAGGAGCCCTTCGGCCCATCGAGTCCGCGCCGGCCAGCGATCGCCCCGTACGTTTGCAATATCCTACGCACCAGGGACAATTTGCAGGTGGTATTAACATAGAAACATAGAAAATAGGTGCAGGAGTAGGCCATTCGGCCCTTCGAGCCTGCACCGCCATTCAATATGATCATGGCTGATCATCCAACTTAGTATCCCGTACCTGCCTTCTCTCCATACCCCCTGATCCCTTTAGCCACAAGGGCCACATCTAACTCCCTCTTAAATATAGCCAATGAACTGGCCTCAACTACCTTCTGTGGCAGAGAATTCCACAGACTCACCACTCTCTGTGTGAAGAAATGTTTTCTCATCTCGGTCCTAAAAGACTTCCCCCTTATCCTTAAACTGTGACCCCTTGTTCTGGACTTCCCCAACATCGGGAAAAAATCTTCCTCCATCTAGCCTGTCCAACCCCCTAAGAATTTTGTAAGTTTCTATAAGATTCCCCCTCTCAATCTTCTAAATTCCAGCGAGGAGAAGCCGAGTCTATCCAGTCTTTCTTCATATGAAAGTCCTGCCATCCCAGGAATCAATCTGGCGAACCTTCTCTGTACTCCCTCTATGGCAAGAATGTCTTTCCTCAGATTAGGAGACCAAAACTGTACGCAATACTCCAGGTGTGGTCTCGCCAACGCCCTGTACAACTGCAGCAGAACCTCCCTGCTCCTATACTCAAATCCCCTTGCTATGAATGCCAACGTACCATTCGCTTTCTTCACTGCCTGCTGCACCTGCGTGCCTACTTTCAATGACTTTAAAACACAAACCTGCACGTCTTCAGACAGTGGGAGGAAACCGGGGCACCCGAAGAAAGCCCACGCGGTCACGGGCAGAAACGTGCAAACTCCGTACAGACAGCACCCGTAGTCTAGGATCGAACCCGGGCCTCTGACGCTGTGATGCAGCAACTCTCCCACTGCACTGCCCTGCTGCCTCCCCTCCCAGAAAATATTTGAAATAATCAGAATTGACAAAATCTGAAGCAAAGGTTGATCGTTTAAATGGTTGGAGAAAACATTTTGTCTTCATCATCGGCAGGTCACAATTGTGTAACTTTCATCAGCCATTTCCTCAATGGTTTTACGTTTAGCTTAAGAAGGAACTGCAGATGCTGGTTTAAACCGAAGATAGTCACAAAATGCTGGAGTAACCCAGCGGGACGGGCAGCATCTCTGGAGAGAAGGAATGGTCGAGAAGTCACCCATTCCTTCTCTCCAGAGATGCTGCCAGTCCCGCTGAGTTACTCCAGATTTTTGTGTGTACCTTAAGTTTAGTTTAGTTTAGTTTATAGGCGCAGCGCGGAAACAAACTCTTTGGCCCACTGAATCTGCCCTGACCAGCGATCCTCGCACATTAGCACAGTTAATGTGCCGACACACACTGGGGACCAATTTATACTTATACCAAGTATGCAAACCCAAGCCTACCATTAGCCTACAAACCTGTGCGTCTTTGGAGTGTGGGAGGAAACCGGAGCACCCGGAGAAAACCCACGCGGTCACGGGGAGAAATGTACAAACTCCCCACAGACAAGCACCCGTAGAGGGGATCGAACCCGGGTCTCTGGCGCTGCAAGCGCTGTAAGGCAGCAACTCTACCGCTGCGCCACCGTGACCGCCCCGGCACAGGAGTCGTGTTTCTACTTTGATATGCTACTTTTAATTTCAAGTTGTCGTGTACCTTTGTGTGTTGTGACTGTTGGCAGACCAATCTCCCTCCGGGGATGAATAAAGTTCTATCGTATAGGAATCGAGGAGTTGGGTGAATTGGCCGAGGAATTGGTTCCAGGTTCGCAGGGATAGGAAATAGCACAGTTAATCATACACTGGCTGTACACGGAGGATTGGTCTCACTTCAGAAGACTGAACCAGTGGAGAAACTGTTCCTTCCTACAAGGGGGTAGACGAGATGAATGAGACGAGACGAGACGAGACGAGATGAATGAAATGGGGAAGACGAGTTTCCTGCAGCATAGAAACATGGAAACATAGAAAGCAGGTGCAGGAGTAGGCCATTTGCCTCTTCAACCCAGCACCACCATTCAATATGATCATGTCTGATCATCTAAAATCAGTACCCCGTTCCTGCTTTCTCCCCATATCCCATGATTCCCATAGACCTAAGAGCTAAATCTAACTCCCTCTTGAAAACATCCAGTGAATTGGCCTCCACTGCCTTCAGTGGCAGAGATTTCCACCGATTCACAACTCTCTGAGAGAAATAGTTTCTCCTCATCTCAGTCCTAAATGGCCTACCCCTTACTCTTAAACTGTGTGACCCCCCGGTTCTGGACTTCCCCCAACATCGGGAACATTTATACCGCATCCAGCCTGTCCAATCCCTCAGGAATTTAATATGTTTCCATAAGATCCCCTCTCATCCTTCCAAATCGTCCCTAGTGTGTGTAGGATAGTGTTAGCGTGCGGGGACCACTGGTGGACGTGAACTCGGTGGGCCGAAGGGCCTGTTTCCGCGCGGTACCTCACAACTAAAGGTCCAGTTTATTTCTTTAAATCCTCTCATCCTTCTAAACTCCAGCAAATACGAACCCAGCCGACCCATTCTTCCAACCAGCATCGTAGCAACCATGGATACGAGGAATGCCAGCAGCAGGAGGGCTGGACCATTTAAAAAATCATGAGGATATTCTTTAAATATTTCATCATTAGGAGCCGTGACATTTCCCTCGACGATTCAGTGAAATGCTGTGCAATGTGGAGGCCCCTCGTGGATAATCATCAGAGCTACACAGCTCAAAGGGGTATCTTCCAGCATCTTTTATCTGTAATTATGTTTTCAACACAGAACAGTTCGTCCTATGTACAGATACACTGCATCGTGGACCACAGATTCCTCTCCGCGCGTGCAGCTCGATCCCAGTACTTCACTGTCATGGAGTCATAGAGTGATACAGTTTGGAAACAAGTCCTGCCTGAGTTTCCTCCAAGATCTTCGGTCTCCTCCCACACTCCAAAGACGTACAGGTTCGTAGGTTAATTGGCTTGGTAAATGTAAAAATTGTCCCTAGTGGGTATAGAATAGGTTTGATGTGCGGGGATCGCTGGTCGGCGCGAACCCGGTGGGCCGAAAGGGACTGTTTCCGTGCTGTATCTCTAAACTAAACGAAAAAATGTCCCACCTGCCCATGTCTGGTCCATATCCCTCCAAGCCTGGTCTGGCCTATCCATGTATCTGTCCAACTGTTTCACAATCAGAATGACTCAACCAGTACCCCATTCCTGCCTTCTCCCCATACCCCCTGACTCCGCTATCCTTAAGAGCTCTATCTAGCTCTATCTTGAATGCATTCAGAGAATTGGCCTCCACTGCCTTCTGAGGCAGTGAATTCCAGAGATTTACAACTCTCTGACTGAAAAAGTTTTTCCTCATCTCCGTTCTAAATGGCCTACCCCTTATTCTTAAATGGTTGCCCCTGGTTCTGGAATCCCCCAACATTGGGAACATCTTTCCTGCCTCTAACGTGTCCAACCCCTTCAAAAAATCTTATACGTTTCGATAAGAACCTCTCTCATCCTTCTAAATTCCAGTGTATACAAGCCTAGCCGCTCCAGTCTTTCAACATAACGACAGTCCCGCCATTCCGGGAATTAACCTAGTGAACCTGCGCTGCACGCCCTCAATAGCAAGAATATCCTTCATCAAATTTGGAGACCAAAACTGCACACAGTACTCCAGGTGCGGTCTCACTTGGACTCTATACAAATGCAGAAGGCCCTATACAACTGCAGTCGATCCCAAAAGTCTTTCAAATGCCATCGCGTATCCGTTTCAACCACCGCCCCATGGCAGTGGGTTCCAGGCGCTCACCAGCCTCAAACGTTGTCCTGTACATCTCCTTTAAACTTTGCCCCTCTCTCTCCTTAAAGCTAAAGCCCTCTATTATTTAATATTTTGGGAAAAGGTTCTGACTGTCGAAGGGCTTGCTTCTGTGCTGTATCTCGAAGCTACCTCTAAATTAATTATGGGAATGGAGAATCAGGGGATCTAGGTTTAAGGTGAAGGGGGGGGGGGGGGGGGTGGGACAGATTTAATAGGAGCCTGAGGGGTAACGTTTTCACACAGAGGGTGCTGGGTGTGTGGAAGCAGCTGGAAAGTAGTTGAGGCAGGTACTATCGCAACGGTTAAGAAACATTTAGACAGGTACATGGATAGGGCAGGGTTAGAGGGATATCGGCCAGGACTGGTGTAGATGGGGCATGTTGGTCGTGTGGGCAAGCTGGGCCGAAGGGCGCGTTTCCACTCTGTATGACGCATGTAGCACAATACCATCCATTTTATTGAGTTGCTCACCTGCATGGAAGCGATGTGGGAGTGTGCAGTTCTATTTGATTTAAGATTCAGACAGGTTTCGAGGGATAATAGACAATAGACAATAGACAATAGGTGCAGGAGGAGGCCATTCGGCCCTTCGAGCCATTCAATGTGATCATGGCTGATCATTCTCAATCAGTACCCCGTTCCTGCCTTCTCCCCATACCCCCTGACTCCGCTATCCTTAAGAGCTCTATCCAGCTCTCTCTTGAATGCATTCAGAGAATTGGCCTCCACTGCCTTCTGAGGCAGAGAATTCCACAGATTTACAACTCTCTGACTGAAAAGGTTTTTCCTCTTGTCCGCAGGCAAAATAATAACAGATCCATCCCACCCCGGCCACCGTCTCTTTGTTCATCTGCTCTCTGGTCAACGTTTCAGGTCGATCAAATCCCGAACAAACAGACTTAAGAACAGTTTTTACCCCAGGGCCATACGAGAACTGAACACTACCTTCTGCACTAGGCAACACTGTTAAAACTTTTGTACTTAATATAATTGTATTTATTTGTTTTTGCATTTATTGCATATATGTTTTTACGCACCGTGAGGATTGGCTATTTTTTAATTTCGTTGTACTCGTTGCAATGACAATAAATGAATATTATTATTATTATTATTATTATTAAATGGCCTACCCCTTATTCTTAAACTGTGGCCCCTTGTTCTGGACGTGGGCCAAACGCTGGCAGGTGGGACTAGTGTAGAAGGAGCTTGTGTTGGTCGGTGTGGGCGAGTTGGGCCAACGTGGCCTGTTTCCACGCTGTATGACTCTGTGACAGAGTGGGCATGATTGGTTAACAGCGACCACATTGCTGTAAATCACCGTGATTAAACTGAAGCACTTTAATTGTATGTAATTAGGTAATGAGAAGATGCCAGGGCTTATTTTGTTCCATCTACTTTTTAAATTGATTCATTTCAGAATCAATTGGTACTGTCTGTGTGTAATATGCAAGAACAGCGATGAACCATGGGGGCTTAGACCAGCCCAGACATTCAATAAGTTGATGGGTACTCTGATAAAGTCATAGAAACATAGAAACATAGAAAATAGGTGCAGGAGTAGGCCATTCGGCCCTTCGAGCCTGCACCGCCATTCAATATGATCATGGCTGATCATCCAACTCAGTATCCCGTACCTGCCTTCTCTCCATACCCTCTGATCCCTTTAGCCACAAGGGCCACATCTAACTCCCTCTTAAATATAGCCAATGAACTGGCCTCAACTACCTTCTGTGGCAGAGAATTCCACAGATTCACCACTCTCTGTGTGAAAAAAAACGTACTCATCTCGGTCCTAAAAGACTTCCCCCTTATCCTTAAACTGTGACCCCTTGTTCTGGACTTCCCCAACATCGGGAACAATCTTCCTGCATCTAGCCTGTCCAACCCCTTTAGAATTTTGTAAGTTTCTATAGGATCACCAAAGAGATCCCTCATAGAGAGTCATAGAGTCATGCAGTGTGGAAAAAGGCCCTTCAGCCCAACGTGCCCATGCGACCCTCTACACTAGTCCCACCTACCTGCCTTTGGCAACTTTTCAAGTTAGGAAAACGAGATCTGGGTGTCCTAGTGCATCAGTCACTGAAAGGAAGCATGCAGGTACAGCAGGCAGTGAAGAAAGCCAACGGAATGTTGGACTTCATAACAAGGGGAGTTGAATATAGGAGCAAAGAGGTCCTTCTGCAGTAGTACAGGGCTTGTGTAGTCATGTGTAGACTTACAAATCATATGTAGTCTTTCCGCAGACTCAGCATCACACAACAAAATTTTATCACGCAATTTTATACGTTTCTTATGGAAACGTAAAAAATTATAAAAGGACTGGACACGCTAGATGCAGGAAATATGTTCCCAATGTTGGGGGAGTCCAGAACCAAGGGTCACAGTCTAAGAAAAAAGGGGAGGCCATTTAAAACTGAGACGAGTAAAAAAAACGTTTGCACCCAGAGAGTTGTGAATTTGTGGAATTCTCTGCCACAGAGGGCAGTGGAGGCCAATTCACTGGATGAATTTACAAGAGAGTCAGTTAGAGTTCTGGGGGCTCGCGGCATCAAGGGACATGGGGAGAAAGCAGGCACGGGTTACTGATTGTGGATGATCAGCCATGATCACAATGAATGGCGGTGCTGGCTCGAAGGGCCGAATGGCCTCCTCCTGCACCTATTTCGTATGTTTTCTAAAAAAACTTGTCACTGTAACTCGTGATATCAAACTAAACTCACTAATAAACTTCCACCTACAAGATTTGCAGAATATAAACCTCAAGCTATAATTATTAGTGACTTGTTAGCTGGATTGAAAATTGACCTGCAGTGGAAAGGTAGCGATGATAAATGGCTTGTGCTTTGACCAATCTGTCCAGTCTGGGAATTTTACCGGAATTTGTTGTGAATTTATTTTCCGTCTGTGTGTGATGCATAAGCAATTTATCCTTGAAGAGAGTGCAGAGAAAATTTGCCAGAATGTTTGCAGGTATGAGGTTCGGTTATGTGGACAGATTAAAGAAACAGGAACTGTGTTTCTCAACTGCAAATACCTTAAAGGGGATAAAGGACTCCCATATTTCGGCGAGTCCAAGCGCAGGTTCGGCGTTGGTTTCGCACAAAACCTCCGCTTAGTCCGCCTAAACCCACCTGATCCCCTGGTTGCTAAACACATTAACCCCCCCTCCCATTCCCACACTGACCTTTCTGCCCTGGGCCTCCTCCATTGTCAGAGTGAGGCCCAGCGCAAATTGGAGGAACAGCACCTCATATTTCGCTTGGGCAGCTTACACCCCAGCGGTATGAACATTGGCTTCTCCAACTTCAAGTAACCCTTGCTTTCCCTCTCTCTTCATCCCTCTCCCTTCCCAGTTCTCCAACCAATCTGACTGTCTCTGACTATATTTTATCTCTGTTTCCTTTGTTGTTACCTTCTCCCAGCTAACAGTGATCTATTCTACATTTTCCTTGATCGTCATCCCCCTTGTCCTGTTTTCACACCTGACACCCCCTTATCTGTATATCTCCCTCTCCCCTGACATCAGTCTGGACCCAAAACGTCACCCATTCCTTCACTCCAGAGGTTCTGCCTGTCTCGCTGAGTTACTCCAGCATTTTGTGTCTATCATGCATTAAGGGAAGATTCGCATGTTCAAAATTAATTTGATAGAATAACGTAAAGTGTCGCAGTGGTGTAGCTGTTCGATCAGCTGCCTTACAGCGCCAGAGACTTGGGTTCAGTTCTGACTTTGGCTGCTGCCTGTGCGGAGTTTGCATGTTAGAAACATAGAAACATAGAAACATAGAAAATAGTGCAGGAGGAGGCCATTCGGCCCTTCGAGCCAGCACCACCATTCATTGTGATCATGGCTGATCGTCCACAATCAGTAACCTGTGCCCAACTTCTCCCCATACCCCTTGATTCCACTAGCCCCCAGAGCTCTATCTAACTCCCTCTTAAATCCATCCAGTGATTTGGCCTCCACTGCCCTCTGTGGCAGAGAATTCCACAAATTCACAACTCTGGGTGAAAAAGTTCTTTCTCACCTCAGTTTTAAATGGCCTCCCCTTTATTCTAAGACTGTGGCCCCTGGTTCTGGACTCGCCCAACATTGGGAACATTTTTCCTGCATCTAGCTTGTCCAGTCCTTTTATAATTTTATATGTTTCTATAAGATCTCCCCTCATCCTTCTAAACTCCAGTGAATACAAGCCTAGTCTTTCCAATCTTTCCTCATGTGACAGTCCCGCTATCCCAGGGATCAATCTCGTGAACTTACGCTGCACTGCCTCAATTACAAGGATGTCCACCCTCAAGTTAGGAGACCAAAACTGTACACAATACTCCAGATGTGGTCTCACCAGGGTCCTATACAACTGCAGAAGAACCTCTTTACTCCTATACTGAAATCCTCTTGTTATGAAGGCCAACATGCTTTCTTCACTGCCTGCTGTACCTGCACGCCGACTTTCAGTGACTGGTGTACAAGGACCCTGTGACCACTTTGGCTTTCGTCTGGGAGCTCGGGTTTCCTTCCACATCCTAAAGATGTGTGGGTTTGCAGGTTAATTGAACATGGATAGGTGGCGTGTCGGGCTGAGGCCCTTCAGTCTGAAGAAGGGTCTCGACCCGAAACGTCACCAATCTATGTTCTCCAGAGATGCTGCCTGACCTCGAAGGCTTCTTCAGACTGCAGGGTATCGACCCCAAAACATCACCTATCTGCGTTCACTGGAGTTTAGAAGAATGAGAGGGAATCTTATAGAAACGTACAAAAATTATAAAAGGACTGGACAAGATAGATGCAGAAAAAATGTTCCCAATGTTGGGGGAGTCCAGAACCAGGGGCCACAGTCTAAGAATGAAGGAGAGGCCATTTAAAACTTAGATGACCAAAAACTTTTTCACCCAGAGAGTTGTGAATTTGTGGAATTCTCTGCCACGGAAGGCAGTGGAGGCCAATTCACTGGATGAGTTTAAAAGCATCACAAAATGCTGGAGAAACCCAGCGGGTCAGGCAGCATCTCAGGAGAGATGTTTCGGGTCGAGACCCTTCTTCAGAATTTAGACAATAGACAATAGGTGCAGGAGGAGGCCATTTGGCCCTTCGAGCCAGCACCGCCATTCAATGTGATCATGGCTGATCATTCTCAATCAGTACCCCGTTCCTGCCTTCTCCCCATACCCCCTGACTCTGCTATCCTTAAGAGCTCTATCTAGCTCTTTTAGCTCAATTTAAAAGATAGAGCTCCAGGGGCTATTGGAATCAAGGGGTATGGGGAGAAGGCAGGCACGGGTTACTGATTGTGGATGATCAGCCATGATTACAATGAATGGCGGTGCTGGCTCGAAGGGCCAGATGGCCTCCTCCTGCACCTCTGCTTTGTTTCTATGTTTCTGTGTTTCTCCAGAATGCTGCCTGACCCACTTAAGTTACTCCAGCCTTTTGTGTTCATGTTCGGTTTAAAGCAGCATCTGCAGTTCCTTCCTACACATAATATTACTGTATGTGGCCTGTGTCATTGGTTGCACATCAGTGTCAGAACTATCACGAAAGCACTATCACTATTAGAAACATTTAGACAGGTATGTGGATAGACAATAGATAATAGACAATAGACAATAGGTGCAGGAGTAGGCCATTCAGCCCTTCGAGCCAGCACCGACATTCAATGCGATCATGGCTGATCACTCTCAATCAGTACCCCGTTCCTGCCTTCTCCCCATACCCCCTCACTCCGCTATCCTTAAGAGCTCTATCCAGCTCTCTCTTGAAAGCATTCAACGAACTGGCCTCCACTGCGTTCTGAGGCAGAGAATTCCACACCTTCACCACTCTCTGACTGAAAAAGTTCTTCCTCATCTCCGTTCTAAATGGCCTACCCCTTATTCTTAAACTGTGGCCCCTTGTTCTGGACTCCCCCAACATTGGGAACATGTTTCCTGCCTCTAATGTGTCCAATCCCCTAATTATCTTATATGTTTCAATAAGATCCCCCCTCATCCTTCTAAATTCCAGTGTATACAAGCCTAATTGCTCCAGCCTTTCAACATACGACAGTCCCGCCATTCCGGGAATTAACCTAGTGAACCTACGCTGCACGCCCTCAATAGCAAGAATATCCTTCCTCAAATTTGGAGACCAAAACTGCACACAGTACTCCAGGTGCGGTCTCACCAGGGCCCGGTACAACTGTGGAAGGACCTCTTTGCTCCTATACTCGAGTATAGGACGGGTTTAAAGGAATATGGGCCAATAGACAATAGACAATAGGTGCAGGAGGAGGCCATTCGGCCCTATGAGCCAGTACCGCCATTCAATGTGATCATAGCTGATTATTCTCAATCAGTACCCCGTTCCTGCCTTCTCCCCATACCCCCTGACTCCACTATCCTTAAGAGCTCTATCCAGCTCTCTCTTGAATGCATTCAGAGAATTGGCCTCCACTGCCTTCTGTGGTAGAGAATTCC
Organism: Rhinoraja longicauda; assembly: GCF_053455715.1. Taxonomy (NCBI): domain Eukaryota; kingdom Metazoa; phylum Chordata; class Chondrichthyes; order Rajiformes; family Arhynchobatidae; genus Rhinoraja; species Rhinoraja longicauda. The sequence goes on along the minus strand of NC_135960.1, from coordinate 6,712,554 downwards.
ACAGATTCACAACTCTCTGACTGAAAAAGTTTTTCCTCATCTCCGTTCTAAATGGCCTACCCCTTATTCTTAAACTGTGGCCCCTGGTTCTGGACTTTACAATAAAGCCGTCTATAGTACACAGATACAGGGTAAAGGGAATAACATTTAGTGCAAGATAGAGTCCAGTAAAGACCAAAGATACTCGAGGAGTACCATGGACCACTCCGTCTAAATCACCTATGCTGAAGTGTAGTACGCAAAGGAGCCATTTTAGTAAGCAAAACTGGCCGATCGCTATGCCTCTCGCAGTGTAATCAGTGTTTTGGGGGAACAGTATGTGTGATGATACCATAAAAATGCAGAATATATCTCATCTAGCAACTCACAGATTTTTGTTATTTTTCTTTTAAAATGTTTCTGCAAGTTTTGTCGTGGTTACCGGTGTTCAAAAATGAAGCAGATGACACGGAGAATTCTTCAAGAAGTTAAAAGCCTTTATTTGCAAACAACGGCTGGAACAATCAGGATGTCAACCATCGTTTCTGCCTACTAAAATGGCGCCTTGACGTACTACGGTTTTTAGGGTCGAGTGGTCTATTTTGTCCTGCTTTATTATCTTTGGTAAAGACCGATTAAAGAGTCTCCAATGAGGTAGACGGTAGATCAGAACCTCTCTCTAGTTGGTGACTTGGTCTGTCCCGCCCCAAAAGGTCACCCATCCTTTATCTCCAGAGATGCTGCCTGACCCGCTGAGTTACTCCAGCTCTTTGTGTCTATCCACAGATACTGCCTCAACAATCGAGTGTTTGCAACATGTTTTGCTTTTATTTCAAATTTCCAGCCTTCGATTTTCAGATGACAGGCCAATCTGTCTAAAATTGTTGGTGGTTTGATGTAGAAATAAAGATGGAAACCAGAGTGTGGGATATCCCACAGACTTCGAAGTAGACTTGATGGGCCGAAAGGCCTAATTCTACTCCTATTCCTCCTGACCTTGTGCATAATGACACAGGATATGCAAAGGTAAATGGTGCCTGGGTTTAGCTTTTGCCCACGGGTAGTGTCTACCATAGATAAAGCACTTTTTGCATTACATAGAGTTGGCAGCCTAGCTTTAGTTCTCCTCAAAGACAAAATGCCGGAGTAACTCAGCGGGTCAGGCAGCATCTCTAGAGAGAAGGAATGGGTGACGTTTCAGTCTGAAGAAGGGTCTCGACCCGAAACGTCGCCCATTCCTTCCCTCCAGAGATGCTGCCTGACCCACTGAGTTAATCCAGCATTTTGTATCTGCCTTCAATTTGTACCAGCATCTGCAGTTATTTTCCTACGCTGAGTTACTCCAGCATTTTGTCTCTGCCTTCGATTTAAACCAGCATCCTAATCTGAAGAAAGACATTCTTGCCATAGAGAGAGTACAGGGAAGGTTCACCAGATTGATTCCTGGGATGGCAGGACTTTCATATGAAGAAAGACTGGATAGACTCGGCTTGTACTCGCTGGAATTTAGAAGATTGAGGGGGGATCTTATAGAAACTTACAAAATTCTTAAGGGGTTGGACAGGCTAGATGCAGGAGGATTGTTCCCGATGTTGAGGAAGTCCAGAACAAGGGGTCACAGTTTAAGGATAAGGGGTAGTCTTTTAGGTCAGAGATGAGAACGTTTTTTTTCACACAGAGTGGTGAATCTGTGGAATTCTCTGCCACAGAAGGTAGTTGAGGCCAGTTCATTGGCTATATTTAAGAGGGAGTTAGATGTGGCCCTTGTGGCTAAAAGGATCAGGGGGTATGGAGAGAAGGCAGGTACGGGATACTGAGTTGGATGATCAGCCATGATTATATTGAATGGCGGTGCAGGCTCGAAGGACCGAATGGCCTACTCCTGCACCTATTTTCTATGTTTCTATCTGCAATTGTTTTTACCTACCTTTCGTTCTCCTTAGTTCAGTTTAGTTTATTGTCACGTGTACCGACCGAGGTACAGTGAAAAGCTTTTGTTGCGCGCTAACCAGTCAGTGCAAATACAAAACATGATTACAAGTTAGCCATTCACAGTGTTCAGATACATGATAAAAGGAATAACGTGAATAACATTTAGTGCAAGATGAGGCCGATAAAGTCCGATCAAGTATAGTCCGAGGGTCTCCATTGAATGGGTAGCATTCAGGACTGCTCTCTAGATTTTGGTCGGATGATTCAGTTGGCTTGATAACAGCTGGATTGACCTGGATAACAGCTTAGTGAGGCTTGAACCCGAGACCTTTGGACCAAGGTAGTTTTAGTTAGTTATTTTTAGAGATACAGAGTGGAAACAGACCCTTCAGCCCACCAGGTCCTCGCCGACCAGCAATACCCTGCGATGAGATGAAGAATAACGTTTCCAGACAGAGAGTTGTGAATCTGTGGAATTCTCTGCCTCAGAAGGCAGTGGAGGCCAATTCTCTGGATGCTTTCAAGAGAGAGCTAGATGGAGCTCTTAAAGATAGTGGAGTCAGGGGGTATGGGGAGAAGGCAGGAACGGGGTACTGATTGTGAATGATCAGCCATGATCACATTGAATGGCGGTGCTGGCTCGAAGGGCCGAATGGCCTACTCCTGCACCTATTGTCTATTGTCTATTGTCTGTTGTCTATTGTCTATTGTCTATTGTCTGTTGTCTGTTGTCTGTTGTCTGTTGTCTGTTGTATGTTGTCTATTGTTTATTGTCTGTTGTCTATTTTCTATTGTCTATTGTCTATTGTCTGCTGTCCATTGTCTGCTGTCTATTGTCTATTGTCTATTGTCTATTGTCTATTGTCTATTGTCTATTGTCTATTGTCTGTTGTCTGTTGTCTGTTGTCTGTTGTCTGTTGTATGTTGTCTATTGTCTATTGTCTATTTTCTATTGTCTGTTGTCTGTTGTCTGTTGTCTGTTGTCTGCTGTCTGTTGTCTGTTGTCTATTGTCTATTGTCTGTTGTCTATTGTCTATTGTCTGTTGTCTGTTGTCTGTTGTCTGTTGTCTATTGTCTATTGTCTATTGTCTATTGTATATTGTCTGTTGTCTGTTGTCTGTTGTATGTTGTCTATTGTCTATTGTCTATTTTCTATTGTCTATTGTCTGCTGTCTGTTGTCTGTTGTCTATTGTCTATTGTCTATTGTCTGTTGTCTGTTGTCTGTTGTCTATTGTCTGTTGTCTGTTGTCTGTTGTCTGTTGTCTATTGTCTGTTGTCTATTGTCTATTGTCTATTGTCTATTGTCTATTGTCTATTGTCTGTTGTCTGTTGTCTGTTGTCTGTTGTCTGTTGTCTGTTGTCTGTTGTCTATTGTCTGTTGTCTATTGTCTATTGTCTATTGTCTATTGTCTATTGTCTGTTGTCTGTTGTCTGTTGTCTATTGTCTATTGTCTGTTGTCTGTTGTCTGTTGTCTGTTGTCTGTTGTCTGTTGTCTGTTGTCTGTTGTCTGTTGTCTGTTGTCTGTTGTCTTATCCGTATACTAGCGCTATCACAATAGGGACATATTTACAATATTTACCAAAGTCAATTAACCTACAAGCCTGTACGTCTTTGGAGTGTGTGTGGAAACCGGAGCACCCGGGGAAAACCCACACGGCTACAAGGGGGAGAAGGTACAAACTCCGTTCAGACAGCGCCCGGCGTCAGGATCGAACCTGGGTCTCTGGCGCTGTAAGGCAGCAGATCTATTGTGCAGCTAAGTTCAAAATAATTCAACGTGGGGTCAGTGGACGCTGTTGGATGAGAGTACCATCAAATCATCTCTGAGGATGAAAGGCTCTCGAGAAACAGTTTGGCAGGAACCCACTTTGCGTCTGTCATCTCTTGACACAGAGCCAACTAACAACAGACAATTGGGAGAAGTCTAAGAGTCTAATGATGTTGGATTGCTTCCAGCTCCATGCAGGCCGGCCAAGTCTCAGTTGGTGTCACTCTCACCTCAGAGTTACGTAACTGTGTATTCAATTATTTTCCTGAGATCTATCTACAGTAATGAGGACTGAAACTCACTGAACGGCACGGTGGCGTAGCGGCAGAGCTGCTGCCTTACAGCGCCAGAGACCCGGGTTCGATCCTGACCACGGGTGCTGTCTGTACGGAGTTTGTACGTTCTCCCCGTGAGCTGCGTGGGTTTTCTTCGAGATCTTCGGTTTCCTCCCACACTCCAAAGACGTACGGGTTTGTAGGTTAATTGGCTTAGTATAAATGTTATAAAAGTGTCCCTAGTGGGTGTAGGATAGTGTTAATGTGGGGGGGATTGCCCGTCGGTGTGGACTCGGTGGGCTGAAGGGCCTGTTTCTGCGCTGTATCTCTAAACTAAGCTAAAACATAAAATATAGAGCAGTAAACCTCAGGAATGGGCTCTTCAGCCGGCAATGTCTGTGCCAAACACGATGTCAAGTTTAATTAATCCCCTCTGCATAAACGTGATCCTCATCCCCCCACTCCCTGCATGTATCATGTTTCGTTTGGTCTGAAGAAGGGTCTCGGCCCGAAACGTCACCCATTCCTTCTCTCCAGAGATGCTGCCTGTCCCACTGAGTTACACCAGTATTTTGTGTCTACCTTCAATTTGAACCAGCGTCAGCAGTTCTTTACTACGCATACTAGTTTAGTTTAACTTAGTTTAGTCTATCTTGGTTATTTGTCACGTGTACCGAGCCAACCAGTCAGTGGAATGACAATACGTGATCACAATCGAGTAGTGTATAGATGCATGGTAAGGGGATTAACATGACTCAATTGTGATCATGTTCCCAATGTTGGGGGAGTCCAGAACCAGGGGCCACAGTCTTAGAATAAAGGGGTGGCCATTTAAAACTGAGGTGAGAAGGAACTTTTTCACCCAGAGTGTTGTGAATTTGTGGAATTCTCTGCCACAGAGGGCAGTGGAGGCCAAATCACTGGATGAATTTAAGAGAGAGTTAGATAGAGCTCTGGGGGCTAGTGGAATCAAGGGATATGGGGAGAAGGCAGGAACGGGTTACTGATTATGGATGATCAGCCGTGATCACAATGAATGGCAGTGCTGGCTCGAAGGGCCGAAGGGCCTCCTACTGCACCTATTTTCTATATTTCTATGTTTCGATGTTACTATGTTTCTATGAATCTATCAATCAGTTGATCAAATTAAACCTGAATATTGCGGGGCAATGTTGCATTTTGAAAGGATTACCGAGGCTAGGACAGATACGATAAATGGAGGGATAGCAGTAAATGCCAAAGAACCGAGGAACTTTGATGTGCTTGAGCAAGCGTGCCTGAAGATGGCAGCACAAGTGGATATCTGGAGAATCATAGAGTCATAATCATAGAGTCATAAAGTGATACAGTGTGGAAACAGGCCCTTCGGACCAACTTGCTCACCCCGGCCAACAATGTCCCAGCTACCCTAGTCCAACTTGCCTGCACATGGTCCATATCCTTCCAAACCTGTCCTATCCATGTACCTGTCCAACTGTTTCTTAAACGATGGGATCGTCCAAGCCTCAACTACCTCCTCTGGCAGCTTGTTCCATACACCCACCACCCTCTGTGTGATCAAGTCACCCCATCGAATTCCTATTAAATCTTTTATTTTCCCCCTCACCTTGAACCTATGTCCTCTGGTCCTCGATTTCCCCTACTCTGGGCAAGAGATTCTGTGCATCTACCCGATATATTCCTTTCATGATTTGGTACAATAATCTGCCGGAGGCACTCACCGTCTGTCAGGAAGTGGCACAGTGGCGCAGCGGTAGAGTTGCCGCCTTACGGCGCCAGAGACTCCAGTTCGATCCTGACCTTGGGTGCCGTCTGTATGGAGTTTGCACGTTCTCCCCGTGTCTGCGTGGGGGGTTTTCTCCGGGTGCTCCGGTTTCCTCCCACACTCTAACGACGTGCAGGTTTGTAGTTTAAGTGGCTTCGGCAAAATGATAAATTATACAGACCCTTCAGTCTTGGGTGTGGGGTAGCGCTGGTGTACGGGGTGATCGCTGGTCGGCGCGGACTCGGTGGTTGGCCCCCGGGGGCCTGTTTCCGCGCTGTATCTCTAATGTAAAATTCTAAAGGTTGTTGTATTGGCGGTGGAGCGGGTGGGGGAGAGAGGGAAGCATTGTCAATGTTTAAGGTTAAAACCCTACATCTTGACCCAAAACTTCACCCATTCCTTCTCAGCCAAGATGCTGCCTGACCTGCTGAATTACTCCAGCATTTTGTGTATATCTATATTTTGTGTATATCTGAATTACTCCAGCATTTTGCGAATAAATACCTTCTTAAGGGCAGTTGTTCTGTTTGCTAATGCCTGGATTAGAGGGGTATTAGTTCATAAATTCATGTTTCATGGTGATAGGAGAAGAATTAGGCCATTCGGCCCATCAAGTATAGGCCGCCATTAATTTATGGCTGATCTATCTCTCCCTCTTAACCCCATTCTCTTGCTTTCCCTCGCACTAATCCCATGCTAATCAAGAATCTATCTATCTCTGCCTTAAAAATATCGACTGACTTGGCCTCCACAGCCTTCGGTGGCAAAGTATTCCATAGGTTCACCACGTTCTGAGCAAAGAAATTCCTCCTCATATCCTTCCTAAATGTACGTCCTTTAATTCTGAGGCTATGACCTCCGGTCCTAAAATGAGGCTATAAATAGCTAAAAAGAGAGGTTGGACAAACATATTATTTTTTGTCGGGGAAGACCTGATGGAAGTAAACACAATTATGAGAGGCATAGATAGCTTAGTTCAGTTTAGAGATGCAGTGGAGAATCAGGCCCTTCGGCCCACCGAGTCCGTGCCGACCAGCGATCCCAGCACACTAACACTATCCGACACACACTAGGGACAATTTTCAGTTATACCAAGCCAATTAACCTACGGAGTACGTCTTTGGAGTGTGGGAGGAAACCGAAAGATCTCGGAGAAAACCCACGCAGGTCACGGGGAGAACGTACAAACACCGTACAGACAGCGCCCGTAGTCGGGATCGAACCCGGGTCTCCGGCGCTGTAAGGCGACAACTCTACCGCTGCGCCACCGTGCCATCCTACAGATAGGGTTGGTAGTGAAAACGTTTTTTCCCCCAGGATAAAAATGTCAAAGACTAGAAGGCAAAGCTTTGAGGTGGCCGGGACAAAGTTTAACGAAGATGTGCAAGTTTTTATTTACACAGAGGGTGGTGGGTGCCAGGAATGGGTGGAGAGGAGTAGTGTTGAGGCAGATATTATAGCAGCAATTCAGAAGGTTTTAGCTGGGCACATGTATAGTCAGGCAATGAAGGGATAATCATGCTTTGTCCCTTATTCTAGGATCCTTGATCACTAGGCACGGTAGCGCAGCGGTAGAGTTGCTGCTTTACAGCGAATGCAGCGCCGGAGACTCAGGTTCGATCCTGACTACGGGTGCTGCACTGTAAGGAGTTTGTACGTTCTCCCCGTGACCTGCGTGGGTTTTCTCCGAGAGCTTCGGTTTCCTCCCACACTCCAAAGACGTACAGGTATGTAGGTTAATTGGCTGGGTAAATGTGAAAATTGTCCCTAGTGGGTGTAGGATAGTGTTAATGTGCGGGGATCACTGGGCGGCACGGACTTGGAGGGCCGAAAAGGCCTGTTTCCGGCTGTATATATATGATATGATATGATATGATGATGTTGTGGGCTTTCGTGTTTGTTCCGTATGTGATCTAGCTTAGTCAAGGACACCCCCATGATCAAAGTGGATGTCAAACACACTCAGCAAGTCAGGCAATATCTGTGGAAAGAGAAAGAGAGTTAACGTTTCACATTAAAGAGCCTTCATTGGGAATAAAGATACGCAATCACGACTAATTTCACCAGCCTCCTGTTTTATTTTGGCTGGCTGAATGATGGTGGGTGTACGGAACTATGGTATAGTTGAGGCAGGTGCTAGCGCAACGTTTAAGAAACATTTGGACGGGTGCGTGGATAGTAAGCTGGTGAAATTAAGGGGTTGGACACATTAGAGGCAGGAAACATGTTCCCAAATGTTGGGGGAGTCCAGAATCAGGGGCCACAGTTTAAGAATAAGGGGTAGGCCATTTAGAACAGAGATGAGGAAAAACTTTTTCAGTCAGAGAGTTGTGAATCTGTGGAATTCTCTGCCTCAGAGGGCAGTGGAGGCCAATTCTCTGAATACATTCAAGAGAGAGCTAGATAGAGCTCTTAAGGATAGCGGAGTCAGGGGGTATGGGGAGAAAGCATGATCGGGGTACTGATTGGGAATGATCAGCCATGATCACATTGAATGGCGGTGCTGGCTCAAAGGGCCGAATGGCCTACTCCTGCACCTATTGTCTATTGTCTATTGTCTATAGTACGGGCTTTGGAGGGATATGGGACTAGTGTAGATGGATCACATTGGTCAGCGTGGGCAAGTTGGGCCGAAGGGCCTGTTTCCAGGTATGTGTGACTCTATGATTCTATGACTCAGAGTTAGGATCCCCCATCGGAAATGGCCAATGTGGCCACCTAACCCTTGTCTGCTGATGGACGTGGTGCCCCAAACCAGATAACGGATGTCGGTGAGACCCGACAGTCAATACAAATTAATCACATACCTTTTTTTGATCGCTTTATTTCTGCCCGAGGTGTGGCTCATGAAGCTCAAGATCAATTTACAAAGGGTTGCTCTGGCCAGGTGTAAGAGAAATGTGTTACATTTCCAAGCAGCCCCTACTGTTTGCACTTTACCAAGCATGAAAGTTTGGAGCTGAAAGATAGTTCAGCTCATCATTAAACTCGTATCCCACTGCTACCTATGAATATGAAATGGGCACCTTTCATAAGGTGGGCTGGGCTGGACTAATGGTGAGAGATGGTTTCCAAGCCTCCCCATCTCCTTTGAGAATGTTGATATATTTCTGCATTATTCCTTTTCTTCCAGAGGCAGAGTGGAATAAAATGGAAAGACACAAAAAGCTGGAGTAACTCAGCGGGACAGACAGCGTCTCTGCAGAAAATGAATAGGTGATAGTGGTAATTTTGTAAGGCAGAGATAGATAGATTCTTATTATAAGAAAATAACTGCAGATGCTGGTACAAATCGATTTATTCACAAAATGCTGGAGTAACTCAGCAGGTCAGGCAGCATCTCAGGAGAGAAGGAATGGGTGACGTTTCGGGTCGAGACCCTTCTTCAGACTGATGTCAGGGGGGCGGGACAAAGAAAGGATATAGGTGGAATAAGAAAATAACTGCAGATGCTGGTACAAATCGATTTATTCACAAAATGCTAAAGTAACTCAGCAGGTCAGGCAGCATCTCGGGAAGGGTCTCGACCCGAAACGTCACCCATTCCTTCTCTCCCGAGATGCTGCCTGACCTGTTGAGTTACTCCAGCATTTTGTGAATAAAAGGATATAGGTGGAGACAGGAAGATAGAGGGAGATCTGGGAAGGAGGAGGGGAAGGGAGGGACAGAGGAACTATATAAAGTTGTGATTAGTACGGGTGTCAGAGGTTATGGGGAGAAGGCAGGAGAATGGGGTTAGGGGGGGAGAGATAGATCAGCCGTGATTGAATGGCAGAGTAGACTTGATGGGCCGAATGGCCTAATTCTACTCCTACCCCTTACGACCTTATGACCTTGTGTTTCGGATCGAGACCCTTCTTCAGACTGAGAGTCAGGGGGAAGGGAAACGAGAGATAAAGATGGTGATATAGAGAGATCACACAATATGAGCAGTTTCAAATACTTGGGAGTCCGCATCGCAGAGGATCTGACGTGGGCAACGCACATTGCCGCACTGGTGGGTAAGGCTAAGCAGCGCCTTTACCACCTTAGACAACTGAGGAAATTCAGAGTGTCGCTGAGGATCCTTCATTGCTTCTACTCTGGGGCTGTAGAGAGCATCCTGTCCGGCAACATTACAGTCTGGTTTGGGAACAGCTCTGCCCAGGACAGGATGGCCCTGCAGAGAGTAGTGCGTTCGGCAGAACGCACCATGGGAACTACACTCGTCCCCCTGCAGGACCTATACATCAGGAGGTGCAGATCCAGAGCAAGCAAGATCATGAGGGACCCCTGCCACCCCAGTAACGGACTGTTCCAGATGCTACGGTCAGGCAAACGCCTCCGCTGTCACGCTGTGAAAACGGAGAGGATGAGACGGAGCTTCTTCCCACAGGCCATCAGGACTGTCAACTTTGATAACCCCAGAGACTAAATTTTTGTCGACACTTTTTGTGCTATGTTTAGTAACTTATTAACTTTATTTATATGCTGTAACTGTAATTATTTTTGTGCACAACCCGCAGGCATTGCCACTTTCATTTCACTGCACATCGAGTATGTGTATGTGACAAATAAATTTGACTTGACTTGACTTGACTTGACAATCACAATAAAACTTTATTAGCCAAGTATGTTGCACTTTTTTGATATTGCACAATATTGCACAAACATGTGGATAATCAGCCATGATCACAATGAACGCTGGCTCGAAGGGCCAAATGGATTCCTCCTGCGCCTATTTTCTATGTTTCTACGTTTCTATAAACGAATGGAATATACGCAAAAGGTAATGATGTTCAAAAACAGTCTATTGTTGGCTGAGGGGAAGGTGATAACGAGTTATTCATGCAGAGAAACTCTGCAACAGGATGGCAGTGAAACTAAAACGACCACTAGGGTGGGGGAGAGACGGAGAGAGAATGGATGCAAGGGTTACTTGACATTAGAGAAATCAATATTCATATATCGCTGGGTTGCGAGCTGCCCAAGCAAAATATGAGGTGCTGTCCCTCCAATTTGTATTTGGGCTCACTCTGAGAGTGGAGGAAGCTCAGGACAGAAAGGTCAGTGTGGGAATGGGAAGGGGAATTAGAGTCATAGAGTGATACAGTGTGGAAACAGGCCCTTCGGCCAAACTTGCCCAAACCAGCCACACTAGTGCTATCTACACTAGTCCCACCTGCCCGCATTTGGTCCATATCCCTCCATACCTGTCCTATCCATGCACCTGTCTAACTGTTTCTTAAACGTTGGGATAGTCCTTGCCTCAACTACCTCCTTTGGCAGCTCGTTGCATATACCCACCACCCTTTGTGTGAAAAAGTTACCCCTCAGATTCCTATTAAATTTTTTCCCCTTCACCTTAAACCTATGTCTTCTGGTCCCCCTGATTCACCTACTCTGGGCAAGAGACTCTGTGCATCTACCCAATATATTCCCCTCATGATTTTATGATTTTATATGATTTTATAGTTAAAGTGTTTGGCAACCGGGAGAATAGAAATTGAAACTGGAAAATAGAAACACAGAAACATAGAAACATAGAAAAAAGGTGCAGGAGGAGGCCATTTGGCCCGTCAAGCCAGCACCGCCATTCATTGTGATCATGGCTGTTCATCCACAATCAGTAACCCGTGCCTGCCTTCTCCCCATATCCTTTGATTCCTCTGGCCCCTAGAGCTCTATCTAACTCTCTTTTAAATTCATCCAGTGAATTGGCCTCCACTGCCTTCTGTGGCAGAGAATTCCACAAATTCACAACTCTCTGGGCGAAAAAGTTTCTTCTCACCTCAGTTTTAAATGGCCTCCCCTTTATTCTTAGCCTGTGGCCCCTGGTTCTGGACTCCCCCAACATTGGGAACATTTTTCCTGCATCTAGCTTGTCCAGTGCTTTTATAATTTTATACGTCTCTATAAGATCCCCTCTCATCCTTCTAAACTCCAGCGAACACAAGCCAGAGACCCAGATTCGATCCTGTCTACGGGTGCTGTCTGTACGGAGTTTGTACGTTCTCCCCGTGACCGCGTGGGTTTGCTCCGGGTGCTCCGGTTTCCTCCCGCACTCCAAAGACGTACAGGTTTGCAGATTAATTGGCTTGGTAAAATTGTAATTTGTCCCTCGCGTGTGTGTGTAGGATATTGTTAGTATGCAAGGATCGCTGGTCGGCACGGACCCGGTGGGCCGAAGGGACTGTTTCTGCACTGTATCTCTAAACTAAACCAGAAAAGCAGCTTAACAGACCCATAAATGGATACACAGAGAATAATAAAATTAATAAAATAACAGGAGACCCAGAGAAAATCTATGCGGTCACGGGGAGAATGTACAAATTCCGCGCAGACAGCACCCATAGCCAGGATCGAATCTGGGTCACTAGACAATAGGTGCAGGAGGAGGCCATTCGGCCCTTCGAGCCAGCACCGCCATTCAATGTGATCATGGCTGATCATTCTCAATCAGTACCTCGTTCCTGCCTTCTCCCCATACCCCCTGACTCCGCTATCCTTAAGAGCTCTATCTAGCTCTCTCTTGAATGAATTCAGAGAATTGGCCTCCACCGCCTTCTGAGGCAGAGAATTCCACAGATTCACAACTCTCTGAGTGAAAAAGTTTTTTCCCCATCTCAGTTCTAAATGGCCTCCCCCTTATTCTCTGGCACTCTGGGTACTCTGGCACTGTAAGGCAGCAACTCTACCGCTGCGCCACTGCGACACCTTATTAGTGAAAGAAGTAACAGTAAACTATAAAGAGCCATGCTTTCTTTCCCTGATTCGCTGTATTAGCAAACAACCAAGAGGAAGCCAAGGAAGGAACTGCAGATGCTGGAATCTTGATCAAAAGTGCTGGAGTACTTCAGCGGGTTAGTTAGGCACGACCTGTGGAGGGATTGGATAGGCACCCATCTTCAGGCAGAAAACTAAGGTATATTGTTTCGTGTAATGGGGGGAAGCTCTGGAAAGCTACCTTGAAAGTTTACAGATGCAACGCGGAAACAGGCCCTTTGGCCCATCGAGCCAACCATCGAACCCCATGCATTAATACTATCCTACACACACTGGGAACTTAAAAAAAAAAACATTTATACCAAGCCAATTAACCTACATACCTGTTCGTCTTTGGAGTGTGGGGGGGAAACCAAAGATCTCGGAGAAAACCCACGCAGGTCACGGGGAAAACGTGCAAACTCTGCACAGATAGCACCCGTAGTCAGGATCGAACCCGGGTCTCTGGCGCTGTAAGGCAGCAACTCTACCGTTGCACCACCGTGCCGCCGTTGGCAAGAAAGGTCTTCAAGATATCAATGCATTATTGGGTGAGATACTTAACGTTGGTCTGCAGTATACAACACATACCATTACCGTCTGTCCTCACCTCCAATGACATAAATCCCATTGAAGGCCAACTTTCCTAATTTCCTGGTCACTGGGGTATTGGATGGTCAGTTACAGTTGTGGAGATGAATGTTTTCCCAAAAATAAATAGACAATAGACAATAGACAATAGGTGCAGGAGGAGGCCATTCGGCCCTTCGAGCCAGCACCACCATTCAATGTGATCATGGCTGATCATTCTCAATCAGTACCCCGTTCCTGCCTTCTCCCCATACCCCATGACTCCGCTATCCTTAAGAGCTCTCTCCAGCCTTCTCTTGAATGCATTCAGAGAATTGGCCTCCACTGCCTTCTGAGGCAGAGAATTCCACAGATTCACAACTCTCTGACTGAAAAAGGTTTTCCTCATCTCAGTTCTAAATGGCCTACCCCTTATTCGTAAACTGTGGCCCCTTGTTCTGGACTCCCCCAACATTGTGAACTTGTTTCCTGCCTCTAACGTGTCCAACCCCTTAATATGATGTTAAGTAAGAAGCATATAGCCAGATATTCTTCTTAGCTTCAGTTTAGTTTAGCTTAGAGGTTCAGTGCGGAAACAGGCCCTTCGGCCCACCGAGTCCGCGCCGACCTGTTGATACCAGATTGATTCCTCGGATGGCAGGACTTTATTATGAAGAAAGACTGGATAGACTCGGCTTGTACTCGCTGGAATTTAGAAGATTGAGGGGGGATCTTATAAAAACTTACAAAATTCTTAAGGGGTTGGACAGGCTAGATGCAGGAAGATTGTTCCCGTTATTGGGGAAGTCCAGAGCAAGGGGTCACAGTTTAAGGATAAGGGGGAAGTCTTTTAGGACCGAGATGAGAAAGAGGGAGTTAGATGTGGCCCTTGTGGCTAAAGGGATCAGGGGGTATGGAGAGAAGGCAGGTACAGGATACTGAGTTGGATGATCAGCCATGATCATATTGAATGGCGGTGCAGGCTCGAAGGGCCGAATGGCCTACTCCTGCACCTATTTTCTATGTTTCTATGTTTCTATGACCTGCGATCCCCGCACATTAACACGACCCTTACACACCCTCAGGACAATTTATACACACGCACCAAGCCAATTAACCTACAAACCTGTACATCTCTGGAGTGTGGGATGAAACCAAGGATCTCAGAGAAAACCCACACAGGTCATGGGGAGAACGTGCAAACCATTCAGACAGCGCCCGTGGTCAGGATCGAACCTGGGTCTCTGGCGCTGTAAGCAATAGCTCAACAGCTGCACTGATCATTCAATTGGCCGCCTATTACTGTTTACATCAAAAGTTTCCTCCTTTGTGGCAAAAGGACCTGTTCTTTTGCAGATCACCAAATCTAAGGAGGAACAGAACCATGTAGCAGTGCGTAAAAATGTAATATCTTTGACAAATATTCCTTACAAAATAATCCTTGATATATCTAACAGAGACAACATGGTTTAATCTCATGGTGTGACTGAAAATGTATTTATCATGATAAAATAACATTTTTTAATCACAATGTCAGTGTACCATGAACCAATTTTAAATTGTTGGAAATCACCTGGAGAAAAATTGCAAGACCATTATCTGATTATATTTAGGTTATACAGTAATCAACCTTGGAGTAAATTAAAAATACTCCTGAAATACTGTTTCATTTATTTCAATAGATCTGAATTAGGTAGGACAAGGAAGGGCGTTCAATAGACAATAGACAATAGGTGCAGGAGTAGGCCATTTGGCCCTTCGAGCCAACACCGCCATTCCACCTGTGGCGGAAGTGGCGGCGCCTAACGGCTGCGGCTCGCTAGCAGTCTGTTCGTCTTTTTTCCTTTTTTTTTGTTGTGTCGGTGTTGGGATGGTTTTTTTTTTTTTTGGTTGTGTATGTGTGGGGGGTGGTGGTGTGGGTGGGGGGTGGGGTGGTGGGGGTGGGGGAAACCTTTCTCTTTTAGGTCTCTTCCTCACGGCGCGGGGTGCGGCTCGGCCGTGGGGCCTTCCATCGCCCGGTGCGGCTCGGCCGCTGGACTTAACATCGTCCGGTGCGGCTCGGCCGCTGGACTTAACATCGTCCGGTGCGGCTCGGCCGCTGAACTTAACAGTGCCCGGTGCGGCTCGGCCGCGGGGCGCAACATCGCCCGGCGCGGCTCGGCCACGGGGCCTAACATCGCTGGTGCGGCTCGGCCGCGGGACTTTACATCGCCCGGCGCGGCTCGGCCGCGGGACTTTTCATCGCTGGTGCGGCTCGGCCGCTGGACTTAACATCGCCCGGTGCGGCTTGGACGCAGAACCTTCCATCGCCCGGTGCGACTCGGCCGCTGGACTTAACATCGCCCGGCGCGGCTCGGCCGCGGGGCCTAACATCGCTGGTGCGGCTCGGCCGCTGGACTTAACAGTGCCCGGTGCGGCTCGGCTGCGGGGCCTAACATCGCACGGTGCGGCTTGGCCGCGGGGCCTAACATCGCTGGTGCGGCTCGGCCGCTGGAATTAGCGGTGCCCGGTGCGGCTCGGCCGCGGTGCCTAGCATCGCACGGCGCGGCTCGGCCGCGGTACTTAGCTGCGCACGGCTCGGCCGCGGGGCCTTCCGTCGCCCGGCTCGGCCACGGGATGTTTCAGCGCCCGGTGCGGCTCGGCCGCGGGGACTTCCATCCCCTTGTGGGTGTGTGTCTGTGCGGGTCGGTCGGGGACGTGGGGAAGAGAGTGGAAGTTTTGTTGCCTCCATCACAGTGAGGGGGTGTTTGGAGTCTCTGTGATGGACGTTTGTGTTGGGGTCATGTGTCTTGTGTTCTTTTTTGTGTATGACTGCTATGTAATTTCGTTCGGTACCTTGGTACCGAATGACAAATAAAGCTCTGTTGAACTGTTGAACTGTTGAATATGATCATGGCTGATCATTCTCAATCAGTACCCCGTTCCTGCCTTCTCCCCATATCCCCTGACTCCGCTATCCTTAAGAGCTCTATCTAGCTCTCTTTTGAAAGCATCCAGAGAATTGGCCTCCAATGCCTTCTGAGGCAGTGAATTCCACAGATTTACAACTCTCTGACTGAATTTTTTTTTCCTCGTCTCCGTTCTAAATGGCCTACCTTATTCTTAACTTGAGGGAGTTATGAATAATTCAGGGTTAAAATGAAAAGTAGAATCACAAATGGGATAACCTCCAGTTTGATAGATGCTAAAAACTGGGATTACTCAGCGGGTCAGGCAGCATCTCTGGAGAAAAGGAATAGGTGACGTTTCGGGTCGACACCCTTCTTCAGACTGGAGTGTCTTTTTGCGCCTATTTTCGGTTTATGTCAACATCTTCAGTTCGGTTTGGTTTAAGTCAACATCTGCAATTCCTTCCTACACTGACCACCAGGTGGCGCCCATAATGGCTGCCTCGCCCTTTTCCATCTTTGTTTTTTTTAGTGTGTTAAATGTATGTTTTAGTGTTCTTTAGCTTGTTTTATGTGGGGGGGGGGGGGGGGGGAGATGGTTGGGGGAAACTTAGATTTTTTTCCGTATCGTATCTCCGTCCGCACTGCGGCCTAACATCGAGGAGTTGGCGGCATCTGCTGGGGACCGGCTTTGGGAGCTCCAACCACGATAGCCTGCGGACTTTAACATCGTGGAGCTCACGGTCCTTCGTTAGAGACTGACTTCGGGAGCTCCAAGCTGCAGGAGCTACGACCGCCCCGACGTGGGAGCTTTGACCGCCGGCTGCGGGAGCTTCGATCGCCACGACTGCGGATGGTTCGACTGCCCCGACCGCGGGAGAATAAAGAGGTAAGAAGATTAGACTTTATTGCCTTCCATCACAGTGAGGAATGTGGGGAATCCACTGTGGGTGATGTTTCTGTTAACTTTTATGTAGTTGTGCGTCTTGTTGCTTTCTTCAGTATGGCTGTATGATAAATCGAATATGACTGTACCTTAATTGGTACACGTGACAATAAAAGACCTTTGAACACTTAATCTCTAGTTTATTGTGTAGAAAGGAACTACAGATGCTGGTTTATACCGAAGATGGACTCAAGGTGCTGGAGTAACTCAACTGGTCAGGCAGTATCTCTGGAAAAATCGGATGGGCGATGTTTTGGGCTGGAACCCTACTTCGGACTGAAAGTACAGAGGGTGGGGGGATTGGAGGTAGGAAAGGGCCAGAAGGAGTCAGTGCCGGCAACAGGTGACCAAGGAAGGGTGGAGCCCACAATGGCCCATTGTTGGCTGGAGTAACGCCACCTCTGGCCGTTTCCTTTTACTGGACTTTATCTTGCAATAAACTCTATTCCTCTTATCATGTGTGTTTATGCACTGTGTTTATACAGTGTTTATACACTGTGGATGACTCAATTGTAATCATGCACTGCCTATCAGCTGACTGGTTAGCACGCAACAAGACGTTTTTCACTGTACCTCGGTACACGTGACAATAAACTAAACTAAACTGAGAAGGCACAACAAAGTGGGAGTGTTTGCTAGTGCTGTCGGGGAGGATTTAAACTAATGTGGCAGGGGGATGGGAGCAGGAGCAGAGAGACAGAGGGGTGTAAAATGAGGGTAGAAGCAACAGGTAGCAAGGTGAAAAGTAAAAGTGGCAGGCAGACAAATCCAGTGCAAAAATCAAAAAGGGCCACTTTTCAACATAATTGTATAAGGGGTAAGAGAGTTGTAAAAACAAGCCTGAAGGCTTTGTGTCTCAATGCAAGGAGTATACGCAATAAGGTGGATGAATTAAATGTGGAGATAGTTATTAATGATTATGATATAGTTGGGATTACGGAGACATGGCTCCAGGGTGACCAAGGCTGGGAGCTCAACATCCAGGGATATTCTATATTCAGGCGAGATAGACAGAAAGGAAAAGGAGGTGGGGTAGCGTTACTGGTTAGAGAGGAGATTAAAGCAGTGGAAAGGAAGGACATTAGCTTGGAGGAAGTGGAATCGATATGGGTAGAGCTACG
This sequence comes from Rhinoraja longicauda, assembly GCF_053455715.1. Taxonomy (NCBI): domain Eukaryota; kingdom Metazoa; phylum Chordata; class Chondrichthyes; order Rajiformes; family Arhynchobatidae; genus Rhinoraja; species Rhinoraja longicauda. The sequence goes on along the minus strand of NC_135960.1, from coordinate 6,694,564 downwards.
AAAAACTAAGGGGCAGAAAATGCTAGTGGGAGTTGTGTACAGGCCACCTAACAGCAGTAGTGAGGTTGGGGATGGCATCAGGCAGGAAATTAGAAATGCGTGCACTAAAGGTGCAGCAGTTATAATGGGTGACTTCAATCTACATATAGATTGGGTGAACCAAACTGGCAGGGGTGCTGAGGAAGAGGATTTCTTGGAATGTTTGAGAGATGGTTTTCTAAACCAACATGTCGAGGAACCAACAAGAGAACAGGCCATTCTAGACTGGGTATTGAGTAATGAGGAAGGGTTAGTTAGCAGTCTTGTTGTGCGAGGCCCCTTGGGCAAGAGTGATCATAATATGGTAGAGTTCTTCATTAGGATGGAGAGTGACAAAGTCGATACAGAAACAAGTGTTCTGAACTTAAAGAAAGGTAACTTTGAGGGTATGAGGCGTGAATTATCCAAGATAGACTGGCGATTGATGCTGAAAGGGTTGACGGTGGACATGCAATGGAAGGCATTTAAAGGTCGCATGGACGAACTACAACAAGTGTTCATCCCAGTTTGGCAAAAGAACAAACCAGTAAAGGTAGTGCATCCGTGGCTAACAAGGGAAATCAAGGATAGTATTAAAACAAAAGATGAAGCATACAGATTAGCCAGAAAAAGTAGCATACCAGAGGACTGGGAGAAATTCAGAGTCCAGCAGAGAAGGACAAAGGGCTTAATTAGGAAAGGGAAAATAGATTAGGAGGGAAAACTGGCAAGGAACATAAAAACAGACTGCAAAAGCTTTTATAGATATGTCAAGAGAAAAGGATTAGTTAAGACAAATGTAGGTCCCTTGCAGTCAGAAACAGGTGAATTGATCATAGGGAACAAGGAGATGGCAGACCAACTGAACAAATACTTTGGTTCTGTCTTCACTAAGGAAGACATAAACCGTCTGCCGTAAATAGCGGGGGACCGGGGGTCTAATGAGATGGAGGAACTGAGGGAAATTCAGGTTAGTCGGGAAGTGGTGTTAGGTAAATTAAATGGATTAAAGGCAGATAAATCCCCAGGGCCAGATAGGCTGCATCCCAGAGTGCTTAAGGAAGTAGCCTCAGAAATAGTGGATGCATTAGTGATAATTTTTCAAAACTCTTTAGATTCTGGAGTAGTTCCTGAGGACTGGAGTGTAGCTAATGTAACCCCGCTTTTTTAAAAGGGAGGGAGAGAGAAAACGGGGAATTATAGACCAGTTAGCCTAACATCGGTAGTGGGGAAAATGCTAGAGTCAGTTATTAAAGATGTGATAGCATCACATTTGGAAAGTGTGAAATCATCGGACAAAGTCAGCATGGATTTACCAAAGGCAAATCATGTCTGACGAATCTTATAGAATTTTTCGAGGATGTAACTAGTAGAGTGGATAAGGGAGAACCAGTCGATGTGTTATATCTGGACTTTCAGAAGGCCTTCGACAAGGTCCCACATAGGAGATTGGTGAACAAACTTAAAGCACACGGTATTGAGGGTTCAGTGTTGAGGTGGATAGAAAATTGGTTGGCGGACAGGAAGCAAAGAGTAGGAATAAACGGGTCATTTTCGGAATGGCAGGCAGTGACTAGTGGGGTACCGCAAGGCTCAGTGCTGGGACCCCAGTTATTTACAGTGTATATTAATGATTTGGACGAGGGAATTGAATGCAACATCTCTAAGTTTGCGGATGACACGAAGCTGGGTGGCAGTGTTAGCTGCGAGGAGGATGCTAGGAGGCTGCAGAGTGACTTGGATAGATTAGGCGAGTGGGCAAATGCATGGCAGATGCAATATAATGTGGATAAATGTGAGGTTATCCACTTTGGCGGCAAGAACAGGAAAGCAGAGTATTACCTGAATGGTGACCGATTGGGAGAAGGGGAGATGCAACGTGACCTGGGTGTCATGGTGCACCAGTCATTGAAAGCAAGCATGCAGGTGCAGCAGGCAGTGAAGAAAGCGAATGGTATGTTGGCATTCATAGCAAGAGGATTTGAGTTTAGGAGCAGGGAGGTTCTGCTGCAGTTGTACAGGGCCTTGGTGAGACCGCACCTGGAGTATTGTGTGCAGTTTTGGTCTCCTAACCTGAGGAAAGACGTTCTTGCCTTGGAGGGAGTACAGAGAAGGTTCACCAGATTGATCCCTGGGTTGGCGGGACTTTCATTTGAGGAAAGACTGGATAGACTGGGCTTGTACTCGCTGGAATTTAGAAGACTGAGGGGGGATCTTATAGAAACATATAAAATTCTTAAGGGGTTGGAGAGGCTAGATGCGGGAAGATTGTTCCCGATGTTGGGGGAGTCCAGAACCAGGGGTCACAGCTTAAGGATAAGGGGGAAGTCTTTTAGGACCGAGATGAGAAAACATTTCTTCACACAGAGAGTGGTGAGTCTGTGGAATTCTCTGCCACAGAAGGTAGTTGAGGCCAGTTCATTGGCTATATTTAAGAGGGAGTTAGATGTGGCCCTTTTTGCTAAAGGGATCAGGGGGTATGGAGAGAAGGCAGGTACAGGCTACTGAGCTGGATGATCAGCCATGATCATATTGAATGGCGGTGCAGGCTCGAAGGGCTGAATGGCCTACTCCTGCACCTATTTTCTATGTTTCTATGTTTCTATGTGGCAATGTGTCCATCATCAGAGAACATTTAATGAGGGAAATAGTTACAAGGTACAAGTATGTAGGAATCTCTCCCCACAGGACTATCTATTGCAACGTTTAAGAAACATTTGGACAGGTACATGGATAGGACAGGTTGAGTGAGATACCTCCCCCCTCCTCCCTCCCTCCCCCTCCCCTCCCTTCCCCCTCCCCACTACTCCCCCTCCCTCCCTCCACCCCTGCCCTCCTCCCCCTCCTCCTCCCCCCCTCCCCCTCCCCCTCCTCCCACCTCCCTCCCTCCTCCCCTCCCCCCCTCCCCCCTCCTCCCACCTCCCTCCCTCTTCCCCTCCCCTCCCCTCCCTCCCCCTCCATCCTCTCCCCTCTTCCCCTCCCCCTCCCCCATCCCTCTCCCCTCCCCTCCTCCTCCCCCCTCCCTCACTCCCCCCTCCCTCCCTCCCTCCTTCCCTCCCTCCCTCGATAGATTTAAACTTTAAAAGGTGAATAACATTAAAAATATAACATCATTTTCAATGAAACTCCTTCCATTAGCACCAAAGGGATGACGGTGAGTAAGGTGGGCCTAAAATTGACGCGTTCTGTTTTGGCTGTGGTTCAGGAACAAACAAACAAACAAACAAACGAACGAGAGTTTCAGTATATAGATGGGCCTAGCGCGTACAGGTGGGACTAGTGTGGATGGGGCACGTTGGGCGGTGTGGGCAGGGTGGGTCGAAGGGCCTGTTTCCACACTGTATCACTCTGTGACTCTATGACACAGAAGGTGGTGATCTCTGAAATCCTCCACCTCCCCAATACATTGTTCATGTTTTATCTTAATTATTTACTCACAAGTCCGGGTCAAGTCAAGTCAAATTTATTACCACAAGAACAAGTATGATGAATTCCAGGTACAATGACATATTGCTTGCAATGGTATGACAGGCACATAGATTCAGAGAAAAGAACATAAATTATGCATTACAGACATAAATTCTACAAGACAGCGAGAAGAACGGTCGGGGGTGCAGCGGTAGAGCTACTGCCTTACAATGCCAGAGTCCCCGGTTCGATCCTGACTCAGGTGCTTGTATGTATGGAGTTTGTACTTTCTCCCCGTGACCTGCATGGGATTTCTCCAGGATCTCCGGTTGCCTCCCACACTCCAAAGACGTACAGGTTGCATAGAAGCATAGAAAACAGGAGGAAGAGTAGGCCATTCGGTCCTTCGAGCCAACTGATCATCCAAAATCAGTTCACTGTTCCTGCTTTTTCCCCATATCCCTTGATTCCGTTAGCCCCCAAGAGCTAAGTCTAACTCTCTCTTGATAACATCCAGTGAATTGGCCTCCACTGCCTTCTGCGGCAGAGAATTCCACAGATTCACCACTCTCTGTGTAAAATGTTTGGACGTCGATTGCCTCGGTTTAATTGTAAATTGTCCTCGGTGTGCGTAGGATAGCGTTGATGTGCGAGCATCGCTGGTCGAGGCGGACTTGGTGGGCCGAAGGGCCTGTTTCCGCGCTGTATCTCTGAACGAAACGAAACTAAACTAAAGAAAAAAACCAAACAGTGCAAAAGAAAAAAACTCAGGACGTTATTGCAAAGCAACACGATTGGAAATGAGGTAAAAATTAAGTCAGAGAGAAGCAATGTCTTGCTGGCAGCAGACAGGAGAACATTTGACTACCTGTGTTCTGACTGTGTTTAAGCTGAAGCCTGAGGCCAGAACCACAATTCCCTATGGTACACCTGTGGTGCAAAAATGGAGGATGAATTTTTATACCCTCTCAAAGCAGCTCAATCGTTTGCACTGGATTAATTTGTGCTGGAAATTTCAACCTCCATTGCCTAGATTGCACTAACTTCCGGCAAACTTTGTTGCAAGAAAATCAGAGAACAAGTGAGTTCACATGAACGATGGTGCTGATTATCCTTCACCTTCAGTACATTACCCCTCGTGTGTACGCCATGTGTTGGGCATACAAAGACTTACAAAGGTTCATGGGAATTAAATAAATGCTCAAAGTCAAGCAGCAACAGTTAACATTTCAGCTTAAACAGTTCACCACGGTGGCGCAGCGGTAGAGTTGCTGCCTTACAGCGCTTGCAGCGCCAGAGACCCGGGTTTCCATCCTGACCACGGGTGCTGTCTGTCCGGAGTTTGTACGTTCTCCCCGTGACCTGCCCGGTGCTCCAGTTTCCTCCCACACTCTACAGATGTCCAGGATTGTAGGCTAATCCCTCTTCCTCCCTCTCCCATCAAACAAGATTCAGGAAAATGTTTCTTCCCAGCTGTTATCAGGCAACTGAACCATCCTTTCAACAACTAGAGAGTGATCCTGACCTCCCATTTACCACATTGGAGACCTTCAAACTATCTGGACTTTATCTTGCACTAAACTCTATTCCCTTTTTCTTGTATCAGTACCCTGTGGACAATACAATACAATACAATACAATACAATACAATACAATACAATACAATACAATACAATACAATACAATACAATACAATATATCTTTATTGTCATTGTACAGGGGTACAACGAGATTGGGAATGCGCCTCCCATACGATGCAATAATTTAATTAATTTAGACAACAGCAACCCAACGAAACAATTGTAACAGTTTTAGACAGGGTAAAGTGCAAGTAGATCTGTGCCGGATCACTGTGCGATGTGACCATCCGACTCAGCAGGACCGGTTCATAGCAGCTATGGCCCTGAGGATGAAGCTGTTCCTGAGTCTGGAGGTGCAGGCGTAGAAGGCCTTGTATAGTCTGCCCGATGGTAGAAGTTCGAACAGACTGTTGCAGGGGTGTGAAGAGTCTTTGTGGATGCTGGTGGCTTTTCTGAGGCATCGTGTGTTGTAGATGCCCTCCAAGGCTGGTAGCTGTGTTCCGATGGTCCTCTGAGCTCTATGGACTACCCGCTGTAGAGCTTTCCTTTCTGCCTCCGTGCAGCTGAGATACCACACAGGGATGCCATGCGTTAGGATGCTCTCTATGGTGCAGCGGTAGAAGGTCGTCAGCAGCTGTTGGGGTAGACCAGACTTTTTCAGTGTTCTTAAGTAGAACAGTCTTTGCTGTGCCTTCTTGACCAGCGCAGCAGTGTTATTGGACCATGTTAGGTCCTCTGAAATGTGAGTGCCCAGAATGTGAGTGGACGGCTTGATTGTAATCATGTAGTCTTTAGCTGATCGGATAGCATGCAATAAAAAGCTTTTCACTGTACCTCGGTACACGTGACAATAATAAAGTAAACTAAACCAAACTAATGGTGGCACGGTGGCACAGCGGTAGAGTTGCTGCCTTACAGCGCCGGAGACCCGGGTTCGATCCCGACTACGGGTGCTGTCTGCACGTTCTCCCCGTGACCGCGTGGGTTTTCTCCGAGATCTTTGGTTTCCTCCCACACTCCAAAAGACGTGCAGGTTTGTAGGTTAATTGGCTTGGTAAATGTTTAAAAAAATTGTCGCTAGTGTGCGTAGGATAGTGTTAGTGTGCGGGGATCGCTGGTCGGCGCGGACCCGGTGGGCCGAAGGGCCTGTTTCCGCGCTGTATCTCTAAACTAAACTAAACTAAACTAAACTAAACTAAACTAAACTAAACTAAACTAAACTAAACTAAACTAAACTAAACTAAACTAAACTAAACTAAATTAAACTAAACTAAACTAAACTAAACTAAACTAAACTAAACTAAACTAAACTAAACTGTTTCCACGATGAGGAAAAACTTTTTCAGTCAGAGAGTTGTGAATCTGTGGAATTCTCTGCCTCAGAGGGCAGTGGAGACCAATTCTCTGAATGCATTCAAGAGAGAGCTAGATAGAGCTCTTAAGGATAGCGGAGTCAGGGGGTATGGGGAGAAGGCAGGAACGGGGTACTGATTGAGAATGATCAGCCATGATCACATTGAATGGCGGTGCTGGCTCGAAGGGCCGAATGGCCTCCTCCTGCACCTATTGTCTATTGTCTATTGTCTATCTCTAAACTAAACTAAACTAAACTAAACTAAACTAAACTAAACTAAACTAAACTAAACTAAACTAAACTAAACTAAACAAAACTAAACTAAACTAAACTAAACTAAACTAAACTAAACAATACTCAACTAAACTAGCCTATCAACTACCCCTGATTAAACTCCCACCCACCTACACAAAGGGCAGTCCACAGCAATGAGTTAGCCCACCAAGCCTCTTAACCTTGTGAAGTGAGAGGGAAGCACAAAGCTGGAGCGCGCACATACGAGGCCACAGCGAGAGCACGCAAACTTCACACAGAGAGCGGAGGAGGTCAGGATGGAACTCAGATCCCTGGCGCTGTGAAGCAGCAACACCACTGTGCCGCCCGCTGTACTTCGGAATGGATTTCGTTACTTATTCATGGGTTTGGCCAGTGTTTATCGCTCATTCTTGATTACCCTTGAAATTCCCTTCTCTGCTGAAAATGTCTCCTGCATTGAATTTCTGACTCTTTTCTCAATCCTCACAAGGGAGGGTTTAAACTAGATTGGCAGTGGGGGGGGGAGGGGGCTCGTGTATGACAGAGGCACGTGAGAGGCTAGAAGTTGGTATGGAGGGCGGTGCGGGAAAGGTTAGTGGGCAGAGTCGGCAGGTGAAAGGCGGAGAGCGAGGAAGGAGGGTGGGTTTAAACTGCATGTATTTTAATGCAAGGTGCCTGACGGGGAAGGCAGATGAGCGTAGGGCGTGGGTAGGTACGAGCGACTGGGACGTTGTAGCCATGACTACTAGGTTGAGGGCAGGACTGGCAGCTCAATGTTCTGGGGTTCAGGAGCTTCAGGAGAGACAGGGGTGAGGGAAAAAGAGGAGGGGGGGGGGGTTTGCATTGTTGGTTAAGGACGGTGTCTCGGCTGTGTTCAGAGGTGACATTACGGACGGTTCGTCCAGTGAGGCTACATGGGTGGGGCTGAGGAACAAGAAAGGGATGATCACCTTGTTGGGGGTGTACTGCAGACCCTGGAATTTAGAAGATTGAGGGGGGATCTTATAGAAACTTACAAAATTCTTAAGGGGTTGGACAGGCTAGATGCAGGAAGATTGTTCCCGATGTTGGGGAAATCCAGAACAAGGGGTCACAGTTTAAGGATAAGGGGGGAAGCCTTTTAGGACTGAGATGAGAAAGTTTTTTTCACACAGAGAGTGATGAATCTGTGGAATTCTCTGCCACAGAAGGTAGTTGAGGCCAGTTCATAGGCTATATTTATGAGGGAGTTAGATGTGGTCCTTGTGGCTAAAGGGATCAGGGGGTATGGAGAGAAGGCAGGTACAGGTTAGATGATCAGCCATGATCATATTGGATGGCGGTGCAGGCTTGAAGGGCCGAATGGCCTATTCCTGCACCTATTTTCTATGTTTCTATGGCTATGTTTCTATGACCCCCGAATAGTCAACGGGAATTAGAAGAACAAATGTGCCGGGAGATTGCGGACAGCTGCAGGTCAAATAAGGTTTTTGTAGTCGGGGATGTTAACTTTCCCAATATAGACTGGGAAAATCATAGCGTGAAGGGTTTAGATGGGGTGCAATTCCTCAAAAGTGTTCAGGAGAGTTTTCTTAAGCAGTATGTGGAGGCCCCCACTCGTGAGAGGGCAACGCTGGATCTAGTGTTGGGAAATTGGGACGGGCAAGTTAATGAAGTGTGTGTGGAGGGGCCTTTTGGGGCCAGTGACCACAGCTCGATTAGGTTTAAGATAGTCGTGGATAGGGTTGGAGAGGGTCCACATGTTAAAATGGGTTAAGGCCAACATTGAGGGTATGAGAGAAGGTCTCGCTCAAGTTGACCGGAGCAGGTTATTGTGAGGGGAAAGGAACATCGGCCAAGTGGGATGTTTTTAAAAGTGCGCTGAAGAAAGCTCAGGATGTGTACGTCCCCTTTAGAGTGAAGGGCAAAGCAGGCAAACGCAAGGAAGCTTGGCTGACGAGGGAGATTGGGACCGTAGTCAAAAACAAGAAGGGTGCATGGGACAGGACAAGGCGGCTGGGATCAAGTGCATCCCTGGAGGAGTTTCGGGAACGAAGGAGTAAACTAAAAAAAGAAGGGTCTCGACCCGAAACGTCGCCCATTCCTTTTCTCCCGAGATGCTGCCTGACCTGCTGAGTTACTCCAGCATTTTGTGAATGAATACCTTCGATTTGTACCAGCATCTGCAGTTATTTTCTTAAACTAAAAAAGGAAATCAGAAGGGCAAAAAGGGGCCAGGAGATAGCTCTGGCGGGTAGCATTAAGGACAATCAGAACTGCCATCAGTTCCCCATCAGAACCGCCCCCTCCATCGACTCCTTTAAGTCCAGGCTCAAAACCTATTTCTACTCCCTAGCGTTTGAGGCCCTCTGAGGGGGCGCTGTGAACTGTTTATGTATGTGCTGTTATGCTTGTGTGCCATTGTACGTTCGTTTCTTAGTACCTGAACTGATGTACAACACTTTGGTCAACGTGGGTTGTTTTTAAATGTGCTATACAAATAAAATTGACTTGACTTGACAATCCTAAAAGATGCTATAAATACATAAGGGGGAAAAGGGTGACTAGAGAGAGAGTGGGACATCTCAGGAATCAAAGCGGTCACCTCTGTGTGGAGCCACAGGAGATGGGCAAGGTACTAAATGGATATTTCTCCTCTGTATTTACCGAAGGTACTCTCGTGTTTGAAGGTAGACAAATCTCCAGGGCCTGATCAGATATACCCGAGGACATTACGGGAAACTAGAGAGGAAATTGCTGGAGCCCTGATTGAAATTTATGAGTCGTCCTTAAATACAGGAGAGGTGCCGGAAGACTGGAGGGTGGCAAATGTTGTGCCTCTTTTCAAGAAGGGCTGCAGGGAAAATGGTGGGAACTGCGGGCCAATGAGCTAAACATCTGTAGTTGGTAAGTTACTGGAGAGCCTTCTGAGGGATAGGTTACGCAGGCATTTGGATGGGCAAGGGTTGATTAGGGGCAGTCAGCATAGTTTTGTACGTGGGAGGTCATGTCTCAACAAATCTGATTGATTTTTTTGAAGACGTGACCAAAAAGGTTGGTGAGGGCAGAGCTGGTGATGTTGTGTACATGGACTTCAGTAAGGTGTTCCACAAGGTTCCACATGGCAGGCTGCTCTGGAAGGTTAGATCGCATGGGATCCAAGGAGAGATAGCTGAATGGATAGCAAATTGGCTCCATGAAAGGAAGCAGAGGGTGATGGTGGAAGGTTGCTTCTCAGACTGGAGGCCTGTGACTAGTGGTGTGCCACAGGGCTCAGTGCTGGGCCCATTACTGTTTGTCATCAACATCAATGATTTGGATGAGAACGTACAGGGCAAGATTAGCAAGTTTGCTGATGATACGAAAGTGAGTGGTTTTGCAGATAGTGAAGATGGTTGTGAAAGATTGCAGCAGGATCTGGATCGATTGGCCAGGTGGGCGGAGGAATGGTTGATGGAATTTAATGCAGAAAAGTGTGAGGAGTTGCATTTTGGTACATCGAACAAGGGCAGGACCTACACAGTAAATGGTAGGCCTCTGGGTAGTGTTGTACAGCAGAGGGATCGGGGAGTGCAGGTGCATGGTTCCTTGAAGGTCGAGTCGCAGGTGGTCAAAAAGGCTTTTGGCACTTTGGCCTTCATCAGTCAGAGTATTGAGTATAGAGGTTGGGAGGTCATGTTGCAGTTGTATAAGACGTTGGTGAGACCGCATTTAGAATATCGTATTCAATTCTGGGCACCATGTAACAGGAAAGATATTGACAATCTTGAAAGGGTTCAGAAAAGATTTACGAGGATGTTGTCAGGACTAGAGGGTGTGAGCTCTAGGGAAATGAAGAGAAGACTGGGTCTCTATTCCATGGAGCGCAGGAGGACGAGGGGAGATCTTATAGAGGTATACCAAATATGAGACGCACAGAGTCTTTTGCCCAGAGTAGGGGAATCGAGGACTAGAGGACATAGGTTCAAGGTGAAGAGGAAAAGATTTAATAGGAATCCAAGGGGTAACTTCTTCACACAAAGGGCAGTGGGTGAATGGAACAAGCGGCCAGAGGAGGTAGTTGAGGCTGGGACTATCCCATCGTTTAAGAACAAGTTAGACTTGTACATGGATAGGACAGGCTTGGAGGGATATGGACCAAGCGCAGGCAGGTGGGACTAGCGTAGCTGGGACATTGTTGGCCGGTGTGGGCGAGTTGGGCCAAAGGGCCTGTTTCCACACTGTATCACTCTATGACTCTAACTGCACCTACAATATTCATTTCTGATTATAAGTTTGTCAGGTGCCTTTGCACATCTTACACTGTTAAAAGATCATACATTCGCATTCACTGGAGTTTAGAAGGATGAGAGGGGATCTTATAGAGACGCATAAAATCATAAAAGGCCTGGACAAGCTAGATGCAGGAAAAATGTTCCCAATGTTGGGGGAGTCCAGAACCAGGGGCCACACAGTCTAAGAATAAAGGGGAGGCCATTTAAAACTGAGGTGGGAAGAAACCTTTTCACCCAGAGAGTTGTGAATTTGTGGAATTCTCTGCCACAGAGGGCAGTGGAGGCCAATTCACTGGATGGATTTAAAAGAGAGTTAGATAGAGCTCTGGGGGCTAGTGGAATCAAGGGATACTGAGAGAATACAGGCACAGTTTACTGATTGTAGATGATCAGCCATGATCACAAAGACTGTCGGTGCCGGCTCGAAGGGCCAAATGGCCTCCTCCTGGACTTATTTTCTATGTTTCTATGATGCTACGCTTCAAGATGATTATGATTAGTATCATTGTTCACGGGGAAAAGGTTCTATCCAAGGCAAAGCCGTGGGATTTGCTGGGCAAATCAAAAATAATACAAGATGCATAATAATAGCATATTTACTTCAAAGTCAAGATTATTCCCCTTTGCCAATATTCTCCATCAGTTCCTGGCTTACTCTGGGAGCAGTGTCAAAGAGACATTAATTCTGCACGCACTTGGCAAAATGCTACAAAATAATAGGGGGCACAATATGCAGATACTTTAAAATGTTAGCATCAAATCTATCTGGTGGTCAATGTGTCAAAGCTGACGAGCTTAAAATAGATTCAGCAGCTGCTGACAAGGAGGAGAAAGTTGGGCTCTAATAATACTATGAAAGGCTAATGTAATGCATGAGCATAGACTGCTCGCAAAATTGGTAGCCCTTCATGGTTTGTGCTTTCCTTTGATTCCTACTGGTGCGGCTCGGCCGCGGGACTTTTCATCGCTGGTGCGGCTCGGCCGCGGGGCCTAACATCGCCCGGTGCGGCTCGGCCGCGGGACTTAGCTGCGCAAGGCTCGGTCGCGGGGCCTTCCTTCGCCCGGCTCGGCCGCGGGACGTTTCAGCGCCCGGTGCGGCTCGGCCGGGGGGACTTCCACCCCCTTGCGGGGACTGTGCGGGTCGGTCGGGGACGAGCTGTCTGTCCGTGGGCGCGGGGGGAAGAGAGTGGAAGTTTTGTTGCCTCCATCACAGTGAGGGGGTGTTTGGAGTCACTGTGATGGACGTTTGTGTTGGGGTTGTGTGTCTTGTGTTCTTTTTTGTATGTGACTGCTATGTAGTTTCGTTCGGTACCTTGGTATCGAATGACAAATAAAGCTCTGTTGAACTGTTGAACTGTTGAACATGAAATGGATTTCCCTTTTTTTCACTTATAGAACATGAGACAGTGCAGCACAAGAATAGGGTCTTCGGCCCACAATGTCCATGCCGATCATGATGCCAAGACCATCTCTTATCCACCTGTACAAAATAGACAATAGACAATAGACAATAGAGGGTGCAGGAGTAGGCCATTCGGCCTTTCGAGCCAGCACCGCCATTCGATGTGATCATGGCTGATCCTTCACAATCAGTACCCCGTTCCTGCCCTCTCCCCATACCCCCTGATTCCGCTATCCTTAAGAGCTCTATCTAACTCTCCCTTGAAAGCATCCAGAGAATCGGCCTCCACTGCCTTCTGAGGCCGAGAATTCCACAGATTTACAACTCTGAGTGAAAAAGTTTTTCCTCATCTCCGTTCTAAATGGCCCACCCCTTATTCTTAAACTGTGGCCCCTGGTTCTGGACTCCCCCGACATTGGGAACATGTTTCCTGCCTCTAGCGTGTCCAATCCCTTAATAATCTTACAGGTTTCAATACGATTCCCTCTGATCATTCCCGTTTTCAGCTTCTATCTATTTCTAGCCGAGCGCGTTATTTGAAATTTAATTTCGTTTCGTTTAGTTTAGAGACCCAGTGAGGAAACAGGCCCTTCGGCCCATTGAGTCCACACCGACCAGCGATCCAGGCGCATTAACACACGAGGGACAATTTTACATTGCTTACCAAAACAGTTAAGCTACAAACGTTTACGTCTTTGGAGTGTGGGAGGAAACCGAAGATCTCGGAGAAAGCCCATGCAGGTCACGGGGAGAACGTACAAACTCCGTACAGACAAGCAACCCCAAAGTCGGGATGGAACCCGGGTCTTAGGAGCTGTAAGCGCTGTAAGGCAGCAACTCTACCGCTGCGCCACCGTGACCGCCCATACGATTTTCATGCTGTGCGCATTTCAGCAAAGAAATTTGCCACCTCACTGACATGCAGACTATGAACAATGCACAAAATATCCATCCTGTTTTCAGCTTCAATCTATTTCTAGTCGAGCGAGTTTTTTAAATGAATCATGTGCCTTTGCTGAACTGGTCGTATTAAACGCTAGACAACGGCTGACCCACACTGTTGCTCCGGTACAGACAGATGCCAGTTCAATCGGCTATTGCTAATGACAAACCAGGATTGTGAGACACTAGTGGGCTATAAATGTCAGGAGGATGATGGATTGGAATTAGTTCCTGCCAGAAATGTCTCAATCTTTACTTTGCGCATTCTTTCAAACATACTTTTTCCCCCTTTGCTCCGTATCAAGCATGATGGGTCACATAAGGCTAACATTACCCAACGATTCCAATCAAAAACCAAGCAGCACTCAATCGTAGCAATTCCCAGGATTTCACATCTCTGGGACATGTGGGAGGGTCGAACTAACAAACAGCTTCGCAAATGATTAGGAAGTGCTGGAAATACTCAGTAGTTCAGTTTAGTTTCAGTTCAGTTTCAGTTTAATTTATTGGCACGTGTACCGAGGTACCCTTTTGTAGCCCAGACAATAGACCATAGACAATAGGTGCAGGAGAAGGCCATTCGGCCCTTCGGCCCTTCGAGCCAGCTCGGCCATTCACTGCGATCATGGCTGACCGTCCACAATCAGTACCCCGTTCCTAGCTTCTCCCCATATCCCTTGATTCCGCTATCTTTAAGACCTTCAATGTGATCATGGCCGATCATTCTCAATCGCAGTGTAATCAGTGTTTTGGGGGAACAGTCTGTGTGTTGATACCATAAAAATGCAGAATATATCTCATCTATCAACTCACAGAGTGTTGTTATTTTTCTTTTGCACGTTTCTGCATACTAAAATGGCGCACTACGGTTTTTAGGGTCGAGTGGTCTATCTTGCTCTGCTCTGTTATCTCTGGTCGAGACCCTTCTTCAGTCTTTGCTGATAGGCTTATGGTTGGACAAAGGCCGGAGATGAAAATAAAAAAAGAAAATGTTTAGAAAGTCGACCAGAGACAAGGATGGAAGAGTTGAGATTGTGAAGCCAGAGGGAGGAATGTGGCTGGATTGGGCAGCACAGTGACGCAGCGTTAGAGTTGCTGCCCAGTGACCAGAGACCCGGGTTCAATCCCAGCTACCGGTGCTGCCTGCACGGAGTTTGTACGTTCTCCCCGTGACTGCGTGGGTTTTCTCCGAGATCCTTGGTTTACTCCCACACTCCAGGTTTGTAGGTGTGAATGTGGCTTGGTGTAAATGTAACAATTGTCCCTAGCGTGTGTAGGGTAGCGTTAATGTGCCGGGATCGCTGGTCGATGCAGACTCGGTGGGCCGAAGGGCCTGTTTCCACGCTGTATCTCCAAACTAAACTATTGAATGAAGCCTGTAGAATCTTGCACATTCAACTGTTCTGACCAGGGACAGGAATTCAGAGTAGGTTTGATCTGAGGAAGGGTCTTTGACCTGAAATGTTGGTTTTGTTTCTCTTCCCGCAGTTGCTGCCTTACCTGACAGCAGGAAATTGCAGCGAATTGCGGACGTAGCCCAGACCACCACACAAACCGACCTCCCTTCCGTTGACTCCATTTACACCTCACGCTGCCTCGGCAAGGCCAGCAGCACAATCAAGGACCAGTCGCATCCTGGCCACTCCCTCTTCCACTCTCTCCCATAAGGCAAAAGGTACAGAAGTGTGAAAACGCACACATCTAGATTCAGGGACAGTTTCTTCCCGGCTGTTATCAGGCAACTGAACCATCCTACCACAACCAGAGAGCAGTGCTGAACTACTATCCACCTCATTGGTGACCCTCGGACTATCCTTGATCGGACTTTGCTGGCTTTACCTTGCACTAAACGTTATTCCCTTATCATGCATCTAGACTGTGAATGGATCGATTGTAATCATGTATTGTCTTTCTGCTGACTGGTCAGCATGCAACAAAAGCTTTTCACTGTACCTCAATACACGTGACAATAAATTAAACTAAGTTAAACTTAACTAGTGTTTAACAGCCTGATGGATGTATGGAAGAAGCTCTCATTTCCACTTGTAATCATGTTTTAGCTATTTGCTAACTGGATAGTACATGCAGGTACAGCAGGCAGTGAAGAAAGCTAATGGCATGTTGGCCTTCATAACAAGAGGAGTTGAGTATTGGAGCAAAGAGGTCCTTCTGCAGTTGTACAGGGCCCTAGTGAGACCACACCTGGAGTATTGTGTGCAGTTTTGGCCTCCAAATTTGAGGAAGGATATTCTTGCTATTGAGGGCGTGCAGCGTAGGTTTACTAGGTTAATTCCCGGAATGGCGGGACTGTCCTATGTTGAAAGATTGGAGCGACTAGGCTTGTATACACTGGAATTTAGAAGGATGAGAGCGGATCTTATCGAAACATATAAGATTATTAGGGGGTTGGACACGTTAGAGGCAGGAAACATGTTCCCAATGTTGGGGGAGTCCAGAACCAGGGACCACAGTTTAAGAATAAGGGGTAGACCATTTAGAACGGAGAGGAGGAAAATCTTTTTCAGTCAGAGAGTTGTAAATCTGTGGATTTCTCTGCCTCAGAAGGCACTGGAGGCCAATTATCTGAATGCATTCAAGAGAGAGCTAGATAGAGCTCTTAAGGATAGCGGAGTCAGGGGTTATGGGGAGAAGGCAGGAACGGGGTACTGATTGAGAATGATCAGCCATGATCACATTGAATGGTGGTGCTGGCTCGAAGGGCCGAATGGCCTCCTCCTGCACCTATTGTCTATTGTCTATTGTCTATTAATTGGCTTGGTAAAATTGTAAGTTGTCCCTCGTGTGTGTAGGATAGCGTTAGTGAGCGGGGAAGGCCGGTCGGCGTGGACTCGGTGGGCCGTAGTGCCTGTTTCCACCCTGGATCTCTCAGCTAAACTAAACTAAATTTCCTAATATTGTGCTTTTTAAATAGCATTCAAATAAATAACCAAACAAGAATAATGTCACAACATATTACGGTTGTTTTTTTATCCCTCTGGAATCTCATGAACTGCATTCAGTAGCGTTTAATTTTATCCACCATTGCAAAACACAGCCCTCAATCTACTTGTCCAAGGCAAGTTTAAACAAATATCTTTGCACTGTTAGCAGAGATCTAATTATCTTGCCATTCCTTAATTAATGTTAATAGATAACATTCACACATGGTACCATGGTGTTTGGGAAGGCAGATTAGGACTTGTCTTGTGTGGGAATAGACAATAGGTGCAGGAGGAGGCCATTCATCCCTTCGAGCCAGCACCACCATTCAATGTGATCATGGCTGATCATTCTCAATCAGTACCCCATTCCTGCCTTCTCCCCATACCCCCTGACTCTGCTATCCTTAAGAGCTCTATCTAGCTCTCTCTTGAATGCATTCAGAGAATTGGCCTCCACTGCCCTCTGAGGCAGAGAATTCCACAGATTCACAACTCTCTGACTGAAAACGTTTTTCCTCATCTCCGGTCTAAATGGCCTACCCCTCATTCTTAAAGTGTGGCCCCTTGTTCTGGACTCCCCCAGCATTGGGAACATGTTTCCTGCCTCTAACGTGTCCAACCCCTTAATAATCTTATACGTTTCGATAAGATCCCCTCTCATCCTTCTAAATTCCAGTGTATACAAGCCTAGTCGCTCCAGTCTTTCAACATAAGACAGTCCCGCCATTCCGGGAATTAACCTAGTAAACCTACGCTGCACGCCCTCAATAGCAAGGAACTGCAGATGCTGGTTTCCCCCTATGACAGACACTAAATGCTGGAGCAACTCAGCGGGACAGGCAGCATCTCTGGAGAGAAGGAACGGGTGACGTTTTGGGTCGAGACACTTCTTCGGACTGAGAGTTAGGGTGGAGGGCAACTAGAGGTATAAAGAACAAATGAATGAAAGGCATGCAAAGAACAAATCCAAGCCAGCAGCGATGATCAAGGAAAGGTGGAGCCCACAATGGTCCATTGTTGGCTGCGGAAAAGGTGAGTGCAAACCCCATTCTATCACTTAGGAACATGAAAACTCAGAGAGTTGGGCAGCATTTGCGGATGGAATGAGTGGGAGACGTTTTGGATCGCGATCAGTCCCAACACAAAACATTGCCTGTCAGACGGCAGTGGAGGCCAAGTCAATGGATATTTTTTAAAGTGGAGATTAATAAAAACATAGAAACATAGAAAATAGGTGTAGGAGGAGGCCATTCGGCCCTTGGAGCCAGCACCTCCATTCATTATGATCATGGCTGATCGTCCACAATCAATAACCCGTGCCTGCCTTCTCCCCATATCCCTTGATTCCACTAGCCCCTAGAGCTCTATCTAGCTCTCTCTTAAATCCATCCAGTGATTTGGCTTCCACTGCCCTCTGTGGCAGAGAATTCCACAAATTCACAACTCTCTGGGTGAAAAAGTTTCTTTGGGTGAAATAGATTCTTGATTAGTCAGAGTGTCAAGGGTTATTTGTCAAGGGTGTCAAGAATTTTTTTTAAATCTGCATTAATTTTAATGCTGTAATTGTACTTTTTTTGCACAATCCGCAGGCGTTGCCACTTTCATTTCACTGCACATCTTGTATGTGTATGTGACAAATAAACTTGACTTGATTTGACATAGGGAGAAGGCAGGAGAATGGGGTTGAGAGGGAAAGATAGATCAGCCATGATTGAATGGCGGAGTAGAATTGACCTAATTCTGCTCCTATCACTCGTGAAACCTATCAGCTTATCTGCAAACAGTGAAACTAAGCAGGACAACAGTGAGACTAGCAGGACGACTAGGGTGGGGGAGGGATGGAGAGAGAGGGGAATGCAGGGGATACTTGAAATTAGAGGGAACTGATATTCATGCTGCTGGGTTGCAAGCCGTTTTGTTCTATATAAGCTGCCCATCGTACAGAGAGGGCGGCACGGTGACATGGCGGTGGAGCTACTGCCTCGCAGCGCCAGAGACACGGGTTCGATCCTGACTACGGCCGCATGTCTGTACATTCTCCCCGTGACCTGGGTGGGTTTTCTCCGAGATCTTCGGTCTCCTCCCACACCCCTGAGACGTACAGGTTTGTAGGTTAATTGGCTTGGTGTAAATGTAACAAAATTGTCACAGGTGTGCGTAGGGTAGTGTTAATGTGCAGGATCACTGGTCGGCGCGGACTCGGTGGGCCGAAGGGCCTGTTTCCGCGCTGGATCTCTGAACTAAACTAAACCAAACTAAACTTGAAATTAGAGAAATCAATATTGGAAGTTATATTGTTCTATATAAACTGCCCATTGTACAGAGAAGTCCTTATTAGACAAACCCATGTACCTACAGCCAGCTAATGCAGGAGAACTTATTGTTCACCGATCTCCACATCCTGTACTATATTGTTTGAGGCTCGTCAGAATTAAACGATAATTATTAGCCTCTGGGGAGAATAGATAACTTGTGAATCTTTTATCTGTTCTCGGCGAGAACATTGCGGCAACAAAGTTGGATTTTGACAGCTTTGAAGTGGAAATTCAGTAAATGGAAATGGAGTTTTTTGTTTTTTTTTGAGATACAGCGCAGAAACAGGCCCTTCGGCCCACCGGGTCCGCGCCGCCCAGTGACCCCCGCACATTAACACTATCCTACACCCACTAGGGACAATTTACAATCTACACTAGGGGCAATTTACAATCTACACTAGGGACAATTTACAATCTACACTAGGGACAATTTACAATTTTACCGAAGCCACAAAATTAACCCACAAAAACCTGTACGTTTTTGGAGCGTGGGAGGAAACCGAAGATCTCGGAGAAAACCCACGCAGGTCACGGGGAGAACGTACAAACTCCGTACAGTACAGCACCCGTAGTCAGGATGGAACCTGAGTCTCCGGCGCTGCATTCGCTGTAAGGCAGTAACTCTACTGCTGCGCCAGTGCGCCGCCTCATATTTCATTAAATGCCGCAACTTTACAGCAACATACAGAATGCTTGGCGGAACAGTGGCACGTGAGAGGGAAAGGTCGCCACACTTTTAAGGCCTGTGTCATCAAGTAAGAAGCAAAACATCGACAACGTATGTTCAAGATGTGGGCGCTTAGACATCGGCGAGGCCAAACATAGATTGGACGATCGTTTCGCTGAACACCATCGCCCAGTCCGCCTGGGATCTACCTGACCTCCCGGTTGCTAAAAACCTTTAATCCCCCTTCCCATTCCCACACTGACCTTACTGTCTGAGGCCTTCTCCATTGTCAGAGTGAAGCTAAACGCAAATTGGAGGAACAGCGCCTCATATTCCGCTTGGGCAGCTTACACCCCAGTGGCATGACTCTTGATTTCTCTCACTTCAGGTAGCCCCTGCATTCCCTCTCTCTCCATCCCTTCCCCGCCCCAGTCAGACCAGCTTCTTGTTCTCACCTAGCAAACAGCTAACAATGGCATGTTTCTGTTATCATCGTTATTTTTTTGCATATCTTTCATTCATTTGTTCTATATCTCTCCACATCACCGTCTATATCTCTCGTTCCCCTTTCCCCTGTCTCCAGTCTGAAGAAGGGTCTCGACCTGAAACGTCACCCATCCCTTCTCTCCAGAGATGCTGCCATGTCCCGCTGTGTTTACTCTACCAATTTTGTGTCTACCTTCGGTTTAAGCCAGCATCTGCAGTTCCTTCCTACACGGTGTATGTTTTGATGTGAGACATGCCTTTGAGAAGGTTGAATTAATATCTGAAGCAGCGCGAGTCTTGGTGTAACATATAACTCTGGTTATTTTGGAATAATTCATGCCCAACGTCCCTTTGCTGTTCAGACATGCTGTGTTCTTCATGGTTATGTATCTTCATGAGACGCAATCTCTTTGCATTTCCTCCGTCACCCCTCCTCCTTTCTTGAGTATATTCGCGCACATAGAAACATAGAAACATAGAAAATAGGTGCAGGAGTAGGCCATTCGGCCCTTCGAGCCTGCCCCGTCATTCAATATGATCATGGCTGATCATCCAACTCAGTATCCCGTACCTACCTTCTCTCCATACCCCCTGATCCCTTTAGCCACAAGGGCCACATCTAACTCCCTCTTAAATATAGCCAATGAACTGGCCTCAACTACCTTCTGTGGCAGAGAATTCCACAGATTCACCACTCTGTGTGAAAAAAAACTTTCTCATCTCGGTCCTAAAAGACTTCCCCCTTATTCTTAAACTGTGACCCCTTGTTCTGGACTTCCCCAACATCGGGAACAATCTTCCTGCATCTAGCCCCCTAAGAATTTTGTAAGTTTCTATAAGATCCCCCCTCAATCTTCTAAATTCCAGCGAGTACAAGCCGAGTCTATCCAGTCTTTCTTCATATGAAAGTCCTGCCATCCCAGGAATCAATCTGGTGAACCTTCTCTGTACTCCCTCTATTGCAAGAATGTCTTTCCTCAGATTAGGAGACCAAAACTGAACGCAATACTCCAGGTGTGGTCTCACCAATGCCCTGTACAACTGCAGCAGAACCTCCCTGCTCCTATACTCAAATCCCCTCGCTATGAATGCCAACATACCATTCGCTTTCTTCACTGCCTGCTGCACCTGCATGCCTACTTTCAATGACTGGTGCAACATGACACCCAGGTCTCGTTGCATCTCCCCTTCTCCTAATTGGCCACCATTCAGGTAATAGTCTGCTTTCCTGTTCTTGCCACCAAAGTGGATAACCTCACATTTATCCACATTATACTGCATAGTTTTACAGGAGGTAGCTCTCACTTGGTGAATTAGTGGATGGGTGTCAGAGGTTACGGGGAGAAGGCAGGAGAATGGGGTTAGAAGGGAGAGATAGATCAGCCATGATTGAATGGTGGAGTAGACTTGATGGGCTGAACGTCCTAATTCTGCTCCTGTTCCTTATGAAACCTTATGTGTGTTGGCCATGACAAGGGAGAAGATACAATTGTCGTTCGGTCCATTAGATGGCAGTCAGAATTGGATCCTGCATATTCTAGTCATCAGGGGAGATGAACAACTGGTGACTTTAGATAATAATTGAACAGAAATGGTGCAAATACCAAAAAGTAAGTCAACCTTCTTAGGTTCAAGATGGCTTTCCATAGACAATAGACAATAGACAATAGGTGCAGGAGGAGGCCATTCGGCCTTTTGAGCCAGCACCACCATTCAATGTGATCATGGCTGATCATTCTCAATCAGTACCCCGTTCCTGCCCTCTCCCCATACCCCCTGACTCCGCTATCCTTAAGAGCTCTATCTAGCTCTCTCTTGAATGCATTCAGAGAATTGGCCTCCACTGCCTTCTGAGGCAGAGAATTCCACAGATTCACAACTCTCTGACTGAAAAGGTTTTTCCTCATCTCCGTTCGAAATGGCCTACCCCTTATTCTTAAACTGTGGCCCCTTGTTCTGGACTCCCCCAGCATTGGGGACATGTTTCCTGCCTCTAACGTGTCCAACCCCTTAATAACCTTAATAATCTCAAAAGTCCGGGAGCAGAGCAAGGACGCCCGTTGGCTGAGCACTAAAGTAAGTGCTAGTTTAAGTGAGAAGTCAGGTAAATTGGACAATCAGGCAATTTAATTGGTAATATAAGCAATACTTGCAAAAGGGTGCAGCCCTGTTCAGGTGCAGCCCAGTGAGAAAAGTGCGAGTCTTTGGCTGCGAGTCTTCGGCGAGGAGGCTGAGGTGAGGAGGATACGATTGTTTTAAGCCAGAGCTGGTTATAGGCACAAGGTGATGGCGGAAAAGTTGGTGCGGTGTGTTTCCTGCAGGATGTGGGAAGACGGGGACGTCGCTGGAGCTTCTGGGAGCTACACCTGCAAGAACTGTGTCCAGGTGCAGCTCCTGAAGGGACGTGTGGTGGAGTTGGAGAGGCAGTTGGATGACCTCAGGGCCATCCGAGAATGCGAGAGTTTCCTCGACAGGACCTATTGTGAGGCTGTCACGCCAAGGGTCCAGGTCGAGCGAAGGTGGGAGACTGTTTCAGGGGGGAGTGGACGTGGACGTGGACTACAGGAGACCCCAGTGGCTGTGCCTATTGCAAATAGGTATACCCTCTTGGGAACTGTCGGGGCAGAAGACGTTTCCAGTCCGAGTGGCGGACCTGTTGGCAAGGATACTCGACAGGGGAGACCGAAGTCTGGAAGAGCCGTAGTGGTCGGTGACTCCATAGTCCGAGGGACGGACAGAAGATTCTGTGGCAGCAGGAGGGACTTGAGGATGGTCTGTTGCCTCCCTGGTGCCAGGGTTCAACACATCACAGACCGGCTTCAGAAAATCCTAGTGAGGGAAGGCGATCAACCTGAAGTCGTTGTGCACGTGGGCACGAATGACGTCGGGCGGAAGAGGAAGGAGGTGCTACAGCGGGAGTTTAGAGAGTTGGGAAAAGCACTGAGAAGTAGGACGTCGAAGGTGGTTATCTCTGGACTGCTACCGGTACCTCGTGCTGGTGAGGCCAGGAACAGAGAGATAGAGGGTATGAATTTATGGCTGAGGGGCTGGTGCAGAGAGCAGGGATTTCGATTTCTGGACCACTGGGATCTCTTCTGGGCTAGGGGTGACTTGTACAAAAGGGACGGGTTGCATCTTAACAGCAGGGGGACAAACATTCTGGCAGGCAGGTTTGCTAGTGTGACACCTGTGGCTTTAAACTAAGTAGTGGGGGGGAGGGGTTAACAAATTGTGAATATGAAGATGAGGTAAAAGGGAATACAGGAGATATTGCAAAAGACTCTCGGAAGAATGGGAACAGAAGTTCTAGAGCGGAAAAGAAATTAAGGGCAGGGCCAATTGTGAACGATGTGAGAGAGGAGGTAAATACAGAAGTTAAAGTGTTGTACTTAAATGCGCGTAGTATAAAAAATAAAGTGGATGAGCTTGAGGCTCAGTTAGTCATGGGCAAGTATGATGTTGTAGGGATCACTGAGACATGGCTACAAGAGGACCAGGGCTGGGAACTGAATATTCAGGGGTACACAACGTATAGAAAAGACAGACAGGTGGGCAGAGGGGGTGGGGTTGCTCTGATGGTAAGGAATGATATTCATTCCCTTGCAAGGGGTGACATAGAATCAGGAGATGTTGAATCAGTATGGATAGAAATGAGAAATTGTAAGGGTAAAAAGACCCTAATGGGAGTTATCTATAGGCCCCCAAACAGTAGCCTCGACATAGGGTGCAAGTTGAATCAGGAGATAAAATTGGCGTGTCAAAAATGTAATGCTACTGTGGTTATGGGAGATTTCAACATGCAGGTAGACTGGGAAAATCAGGTTGGAAATGGACCCCAGGAAAGAGAGTTTGTAGAGTGCCTTCGAGATGGATTCTTAGAACAGCTTGTACTGGAGCCTACCAGGGAGAAGGCAATTCTGGATTTAGTGTTGTGTAATGATCCTGATCTGATAAGGGGACTAGAGGTAAAAGAGCCATTAGGAGGCAGTGATCACAACATGGTAAGTTTTACTCTGCAAATGGAAAGGCAGAAGGGAAAATCGGAAGTGTCGGTATTACAGTATAGCAAAGGGGATTACAGAGGCATGAGGCGGGAGCTGGCCAAAATTGATTGGAAGGAGGCCCTAGCAGGGAAGACGGTAGAACAGCAATGGCAGGTATTCCTGGGAATAATGCAGAGGTTGCAGGATCAATTTATTCCAAAGAGGTGGAAAGACTCTAAGGGGAGTAAGAGACACCTGTGGCTGACGAGGGAAGTCAGGGACAGCATAAAAATTAAGGAGAGGAAGTATAACATAGCAAAGAAGAGTGGGAAGACAGAGGATTGGGACTCTTTTAAAGAGCAACAAAATTTAACTAAAAAGGCAATACGGGGAGAAAAGATGAGGTACGAGGGTAAACTAGCCAATAATATAAAGGAGGATAGCAAAAGTTTTTTTAGGTACGTGAAGAGGAAAAAAATAGTCAAGGCAAATGTGGGTCCCTTGAAGACAGAAGCAGGGGAATTTATTATGGGGAACAAAGAAATGGCAGACGAGTTAAACCGTTACTTTGGATCTGTCTTCACTGAGGAAGATACACACAATCTCCCAAATGTTCTAGGGGCCGGAGAACCTAGGGTGATGGAGGAACTGAAGGAAATCCACATTAGGCAGGAAATGGTTTTGGGTAGACTGATGGGACTGAAGGCTGATAAATCCCCAGGGCCTGATGGTCTGCATCCCAGAGTACTTAAGGAGGTGGCTCTAGAAATAGTGGAAGCATTGGAGATCATTTTTCAATGTTCTATAGATTCAGGATCAGTTCCTGTGGATTGGAGGATAGCAAATGTTATCCCACTTTTTAAGAAAGGAGGGAGAGAGAAAACGGGGAATTATAGACCAGTTAGTCTGACATCAGTGGTGGGGAAGATGCTGGAGTCAATTATAAAAGACGAAATTGCTGAGCATTTGGATAGCAGTAACGGGATCATTCCGAGTCAGCATGGATTTACGAAGGGGAAATCATGCTTGACAAATCTACTGGAATTTTTTGAGGATGTAACTAGGAAAATTGACAAGGGAGAGTCAGTGGATGTGGTGTACCTCGACTTTCAGAAAGCCTTCGACAAGGTCCCACATAGGAGATTAGTGGGCAAAATTAGGGCACATGGTATTGGGGGTAGGGTACTGACATGGATAGAAAATTGGTTGACAGACAGAAAGCAAAGAGTGGGGATAAATGGGTCCCTTTCGGAATGGCAGGCAGTGACCAGTGGGGTACCGCAAGGTTCGGTGCTGGGACCCCAGCTATTTACGATATACATTAATGACTTAGACGAAGGGATTAAAAGTACCATTAGCAAATTTGCAGATGATACTAAGTTGGGGGGT
This sequence comes from Rhinoraja longicauda, assembly GCF_053455715.1. NCBI lineage: Eukaryota > Metazoa > Chordata > Chondrichthyes > Rajiformes > Arhynchobatidae > Rhinoraja > Rhinoraja longicauda. Next base: position 6,669,570 of record NC_135960.1, on the reverse strand, counting down.
AGTGTGAATTGTGAGGAAGATGCAATAAGGCTGCAGGGTGACTTGGACAGGTTGTGTGAGTGGGCGGATACATGGCAGATGCAGTTTAATGTAGATAAGTGTGAGGTTATTCACTTTGGAAGTAAGAATAGAAAGGCAGATTATTATCTGAATGGTGTCAAGTTAGGAGGAGGGGGAGTTCAACGAGATCTGGGTGTCCTAGTGCATCAGTCAATGAAAGGAAGCATGCAGGTACAGCAGGCAGTGAAGAAAGCCAATGGAATGTTGGCCTTCGTAACAAGAGGAGTTGAGTATAGGAGCAAAGAGGTCCTTCTACAGTTGTACCGGGCCCTGGTGAGACCGCACCTGGAGTACTGTGTGCAGTTTTGGTCTCCAAATTTGAGGAAGGATATTCTTGCTATGGAGGGCGTGCAGCGTAGGTTCACTAGGTTAATTCCCGGAATGGCGGGACTGTCGTATGTTGAAAGGCTGGAGCGATTGGGCTTGTATACACTGGAATTTAGAAGGATGAGGGGGGATCTTATTGAAACATATAAGATAATTAGGGGATTGGACACATTAGAGGCAGATAACATGTTCCCAATGTTAGGGGAGTCCAGAACAAGGGGCCACAGTTTGAGAATAAGGGGTAGGCCATTTAGAACGGAGATGAGGAAGAACTTTTTCAGTCAGAGGGTGGTGAAGGTGTGGAATTCTCTGCCTCAGAAAGCAGTGGAGGCCAGTTCGTTGGATGCTTTCAAGAGAGAGCTGGATAGAGCTCTTGAGGATAGCGGAGTGAGGGGGTATGGGGAGAAGGCAGGAACGGGGTACTGATTGAGTGATCAGCCATGATCGCATTGAATGGCGGTGCTGGCTCGAAGGGCTGAATGGCCTACTCCTGCACCTATTGTCTATTGTCTATTGTCATCCTTCTAAATTCCAGTGTATACAAGCCTAGTCGCTCCAGTCTTTCAACATATGACAGTCCCGCCATTCCAGGAATTAACTTTATTGCAGCCCAGCGGTACCATTCCTTCTATCCAAAGATGCAGCCTGTTCCGTTGAGTTACTCCAACATTTTGTGTCTATCTTTGGTGCAGCGGGTGGAGCTGCTCTCAGTCTGATGAAGGGTCTCGACCCGAAACGTCACCTATTTCGTTCTTCCAGAGTGCCAGAGAGCCGGGTTCGATCCTGACTACAGGGTGCTGCCTGTACGGATCTTGTACGTTCTCCGAGTGACCGCGAGGGACTTTTGTCCGGGTGCTCCGGTTTCCTCCTACGTTCCAAAGAAGCGCAGGCTTTGTAGGTTGATTGGCCCCTGTAACTTGCTCCGAGTGTGTAGGATATGAAACTGGGATTATATAGAACTAGTGCGAATAGTAGGGGCGCCAATTATCTCACTCCCAAATACGGGACAAGGTGACGTCACCGCCTCGCGCCCCACGTGACATCACCCAGCCAGCGGCCACGTGCTCCCGCTCCACCATTGGCGGCCGCCCTGTCCGGGAGGCGGGTTGCTAGGCAACCTCTGTTAGGCGGTGCCCAGGCCTACACTGTCCGGAGCTAAAATGTCGGAAACCTAGAGTTTCGGGACCTAAACTGTCGGGCCTACACCGCTCCTGAGCCTACAGCACCCCCCACCCCGGGCCTAATACGGGACAAGGGCATTCCGTAAGGGACAAACCAATTTAGCCCGCAATACGGGATTGTTCCAGCTAATATGGGACAGTTGGCAACCCTGGTGAACAGAGTTTGTGTGATGGTCTGGCTGTGTCCACAATTCTCTGCAATTTCTTGCGGGTTTAGAAGGCTGAGGGGTGACCTTATTGAAGTTTATAAAATCATGAGGGGCATAGATGAGTTGAATGGCCACTGACTTTTCACCAGTGTAAGGAAATCAAAACCGAGTGGTGGGGCGGGGAGGGGGGGTATATGTTTAAGGTGAAAAGGGATAGACTTAAAGGGAACCCAAGGGGCAATTTTTCACACAGAGTGTTGCGTACATCAAATGAGTTGCCAGAGGAAATGATAAGAGTGGGCGCAATTATGATATTTAAAAGGCTCTTCGTTTATAATTTTAAATGGCACAATTTAAAAGGCACTTAGTAAAGGGTTAGGAAATGCCTCGAGGTATATTTCGGCAGGCAGAGGCGAGTGGGGCTAGCTCAATTATACAACTTAATCAGCATGGGTGAGTTGGTCTGAAGGACTTCCTTCCTTGCTGGATTGCTCTACGACTCTATGATTCACACACTTTAGTTTAGTTTAGAGATACAGCGCGGAAACAGTCCCTTCGGCCCACCGAGTCCGCGCCGACCGGTGATCCCCACCACACTAACACTATCCTGCATACACCAGGGACGATTTACAATTTTACCAAAGCTAATTAACCTACAAACTTGTGCGTCTTTGGAGTGCGAGAGGAAACCGGAGCACCCGGAGAAAACCCACGTGGTCACGGGGAGAACGTACAAACCCCCTGGAGTAGGCACCCATAGTCAGGATCTAACCCGGGTGTCTGGCACTGTAAGGCATCAACTCTACTGCTGTGCCAACGTGCCACCCACTCTAGGCTTCCATTTATAAAGCCCGGGATCCATATGAATTTTGAACAGTATTCTCAACCTCTCCTTCCATGTTCACGACTTAGGCATTCCATTGACTCCATCTACACTTCAAGCTGTCTTGGCAAGGCTACTGATGCAATCAAGGACCAGACTCACCTCTTCTCCCCTCTCCTATCAGGCAAGAGGTACAGAAGCTTGAAAGCGCACACCTCCAGATTCAGGGACAGTTTCTTCCCAGCTGTTATCTGGCATCCAAATCATCCTGATTTGGACGATTCAAATCATGAGCGGCACGGTGGCGCAGCGGTAGAGTTGCTGCCTTACAGCGAATGCAGCGCCGGAGACTCAGGTTCGATCCTGACCACGGGCGCCGTCTGTACGGAGTTTGTACGTTCTCCCCGTGACCTGCGTGTGTGTCCTCCGAGATCATATCATATCATATCATATATATACAGCCGGAAACAGGCCTTTTCGGCCCACCAAGTCCGTGCCGCCCAGTTTTCCCCGTACATTAACACTATCCTACACCCACTAGGGACAATTTTTACATTTACCCAGCCAATTAACCTACATACCTGTACGTCTTTGGAGTGTGGGAGGAAACCGAAGATCTCGGAGAAAACCCACGCAGGTCACGGGGAGAACGTACAAACTCCTTACAGTGCAGCACCCGTAGTCAGGATCGAACCTGAGTCTCCGGCGCTGCATTCGCTGTAAAGCAGCAACTCTACCGCTGCGCTACCGCGGTAGTAGATAGGCCTAAAGTGTAGGCGGGTGGAACTAGTGTAGATGGGGCTTGTTGGTCAACATGGGCAAGTTGGACTGAGGGGCCTGCATCCATGCTATATCACTCCACACTTGTTATCAGCAGCTCTTGCCTGAAGCTGTTAACCCACAGATACGCTGTGTGTGACAGATATTTCAGTTTGTTTAGTTTAGTTTAGTTTAGAGATACAGCCCGAATACAGGCCCTTCGGCCCACCGAGTCCATGCCGACCAGCGATTCCTATTAAATCATTGCCCCCTCACATTGAACCTATGTCCTCTGGTCCTCAATACCCCTACTCTGGGCAAGAGACTCTGTGCATCTACTCGATCTATTCCTCTTATGATTTTATAGAGAACTGACTCTGTGATCTTGTGGCTTGTCAACTTGACATTCTGCAGTTTAGATTTGTACAAATTCCCATTCTGAGCATGAACATTTTAATTTTCACTGCAAGCATGTAGCACATTAACTCCATCCAAAACTAATGGTTTTTGGTGTATGTTTTTCACCGTGTGAAGAAATGATTGGAGTTTACAAATCCTATTATCTAAGATAACCACTTAATAAGCTGTAAAGACGTTTGCAGGATTATTTCAAACGCTCAAAACACTGCGATCTTGGATAACGCAGGGGGGCTCCTAAACATTCTTGAGAGTGTCCTTATTCTCCCTAGGGGAAGGGCGGCACGGTGGTGCCGCGGTAGAGTTGCTGCCTCACAGCGCCAGACTCCCAGGTTCGATCCTGACTACGGGTGCTGTCTGTCCGGAGTATGTTCTATAGATTCAGGATCAGTTCCTGTGGATTGGAGGATAGCAAATGTTATCCCACTTTTTAAGAAAGGAGGGAGAGAGAAAACGGGTAATTATAGACCAGTTAGTCTGACATCAGTGGTGGGGAAGATGCTGGAGTCAATTATAAAAGACGAAATTGCTGAGCATTTGGATAGCAGTAACAGGATCGTTCCGAGTCAGCATGGATTTACGAAGGGGAAATCATGCTTGACAAATCTACTGGAATTTTTTGAGGATGTAACTAGGAAAATTGACAAGGGAGAGTCAGTGGATGTGGTGTACCTCGACTTTCAGAAAGCCTTCGACAAGGTCCCACATAGGAGATTAGTGGGCAAAATTAGGGCACATGGTATTGGGGGTAGGGTACTGACATGGATAGAAAATTGGTTGACAGACAGAAAACAAAGAGTGGGGATAAATGGGTCCCTTTCGGAATGGCAGGCAGTGACCAGTGGGGTACCGCAAGGTTCGGTGCTGGGACCCCAGCTATTTACGATATACATTAATGACTTAGACGAAGGGATTAAAAGTACCATTAGCAAATTTGCAGATGATACTAAGTTGGGGGGTAGTGTGAATTGTGAGGAAGATGCAATAAGGCTGCAGGGTGACTTGGACAGGTTGTGTGAGTGGGCGGATACATGGCAGATGCAGTTTAATGTAGATAAGTGTGAGGTTATTCACTTTGGAAGTAAGAATAGAAAGGCAGATTATTATCTGAATGGTGTCAAGTTAGGAGGAGGGGGAGTACAACGAGATCTGGGTGTCCTAGTGCATCAGTCAATGAAAGGAAGCATGCAGGTACAGCAGGCAGTGAAGAAAGCCAATGGAATGTTGGCCTTCGTAACAAGAGGAGTTGAGTATAGGAGCAAAGAGGTCCTTCTACAGTTGTACCGGGCCCTGGTGAGACCGCACCTGGAGTACTGTGTGCAGTTTTGGTCTCCAAATTTGAGGAAGGATATTCTTGCTATGGAGGGCGTGCAGCGTAGGTTCACTGGGTTAATTCCCGGAATGGCGGGACTGTCGTATGTTGAAAGGCTGGAGCGATTGGGCTTGTATACACTGGAATTTAGAAGGATGAGGGGGGATCTTATTGAAACATATAAGATAATTAGGGGATTGGACACATTAGAGGCAGATAACATGTTCCCAATGTTGGGGGAGTCCAGAACAAGGGGCCACAGTTTAAGAATAAGGGGTAGGCCATTTAGAACGGAGATGAGGAAGAACTTTTTCAGTCAGAGGGTGGTGAAGGTGTGGAATTCTCTGCCTCAGAAGGCAGTGGAGGCCAGTTCGTTGGATGCTTTCAAGAGTGAGCTGGATAGAGCTCTTAAGGATAGCGGAGTGAGGGGGTATGGGGAGAAGGCAGGAACGGGGTACTGATTGAGAGTGATCAGCCATGATGGCATTGAATGGCGGTGCTGGCTCGAAGGGCTGAATGGCCTACTCCTGCACCTATTGTCTATTGTCTATTGTCTATTGTCTATTGTCTATTGTACGTTCTCCCTGTAACCACATGGTTTTTCTCCAGGTTCTCCGGTTTCCTGCCCCACTCCAAAGACATACAGGTTTCAAGTCAAGTCAAGTCAAGTTTATTTGTCACATACACATACACGATGTGCAGTGAAATGAAAGTGGCAACGCCTGCGGATTGTGCAAAAAAAAAGAATTACAGTTACAGCGTATAAATAAAAGTTAATACAGAGAAGACAAAATTTAGTCCCTGGAGTTATAATAGTTAACAGTCCTGATGGCCTGTGGGAAGAAACTCCATCTCATCCTCTCCGTTTTCACAGCGTGACAGCGGAGGCGTTTGCCTGATCGTAGCAGCTGGAACAGTCCGTTACTGGGGTGGTAGGGGTCCCCCATGATCTTGCTTGCTCTGGATCTGCACCTCCTGATGTATAGGTCCTGCGGGGGGCGAGTGTAGTTCCCATGGTGCGTTCTGCCGAACGCACTACACCCTGCAGGGCCTTCCTGTCCTGGGCAGAGCTGTTCCCAAACTAGACTGTGATGTTGCCGGACAGGATGCTCTCTACAGCCCCAGAGTAAAAGTAATGAAGGATCCTCAGAGACACTCTGAATTTCCTCAGCTGTCTGAGGTGGTAAAGGCGCTGCCTTGCCTTACTCACCAGTGCGGCAATGTGCGTTGTCCATGTCAGATCCTCTGTGATGTGGACTCCCAGGAATTTAAAACTGCTCACCCTATCCACAGTAGACCCATTTATCTCCAGTGGCGTTTACGTCCTTGGATGTTGAGCCCTTCTGAAGTCCACAATCAGCTCCTTAGTTTTTGTGACATTCAAGAGGAGGCTATTGTCCTGACACCAGAGTGCCAGATCAGCCACCTCCTCCCGGTAGGCCTTCTCATCGTTGTCGGAGATCAGGCCCACCACCACAGTGTCATCAGCAAACTTGATGATGGAGTTGGAGCTGAACCTGGCCACACAGTTATGTGTGTATAGGGAGTACAGTAGGGGGATAAGGACGCAACCCTGGGGGGATCCTATGTTCAGGGTGATTTTTATTTTCTGTACGAACTTTAATTTATACGCTGTAATTGTAATTTTTTTTTTGCACAATCCGCAGGCACGGCCACTTTCATTTCACTGCACATCGTGTATGTGTACGTGACAAATAAACTTGACTTGACTTGGAAAAAAAAGATACAGCAGGGAAACAGGCCCTTCGGCCCACCGAGTCCGCGCCGGCCAGAGACCCCCGTACACTAACAATATCCTGCACACTAGAGGGGCAATTTTACCAGAGCCAATTAACCTGTAAACCTGTACGTCTTTGGAGTGTGGCAGGAAACCGGAGATCCCGTAGAAAACCCACGCAGGACACGGGGGGGGGGGGACGTACTGACAGCACCCGTGGTCAGGATCGAACCCGGGTTTCTGGCGCTGTAAGACAGCAACTCTACCGCTGCGCCATCTTGCCATCCGGGACAATATGGGGGCTTAACGTGGGCTTCGGAGTTAAATGTAAAAGATGCCTGACCTCGTCCAGATGTAGAGGAAGATGGAGACATGGAGTCGGATAGCACAGTCGGTCTCCCCCTGGACTGTGTGGGTTTTCTCCGGGTGCTCCGGTTTCCACCCACACTCCAAAAACGTACAGGTTTTTGTGGGTTAATTTTGTGGCTTCGGTAAAATTGTAAATTGTCCCTCGTGTAGATCGTAAATTGTTCCTAGTGGGCGTAGGATAGTGTTAATGTGCGGGGATCGCTGGTCGGCACGGACTCAGTGGGCCGAAGGGCCTGTTTCCACGCTGTGTCTCTAAACTAAAATTATTAAATCTTTCCCGTCTCTACCTTGCCTTGAGGTGCACTTTGGGATCTGGGTGAAATGGCTTAGTTCCTAGATTTACATGCATTTCACTGCACAGAAATTGGCCATTCAGCTTATTTTGAGGATATGTAATATTAAATCATGCAATCGTAAATATGGGGTGAGGCAGGGAAGATGGATTCTTCCTCAAAGCTTAAGCTTAAAACACTAAATATAAAACAGGGGCGGCACGGTGGCGCAGCGGTAGAGTTGCCGCCTTACAGCGAATGCAGCGCCGGAGACTCAGGTTCGATCCTGACTACGGGCGCCGTCTGTACGGAGTTTGTACGTTCTCCCCGTGACCTGCGTGGGTTTTCTCCGAGATCTTCGGTTTCCTCCCACACTCCAAAGACGTACAGGTATGTAGGTTAATTGGCTGGGCAAATGTTTTTTAAAAATTGTCCCTAGTGGGTGTAGGATAGTGTTAGTGTGCGGGGATCGCTGGGCGGCGCGGACCCGGTGGGCCGAAGGGCCTGTTTCTGCACTGTATCTCTAAATCTAATACCTCTGCCCCCCCCCCAACCGGTGCATCCATTTTAGGTTGTCCTTCTCCTTTGCAAAACCATCCTTTATTTCACTCCTTCCAGCCTTACTCGCCTTCTTCTCCCAGGTATCGCAAAAATGCTGGAGTAACTCGGCGGGTCAGGCAGCATCTCAGGAGAGAAGGGAATGGGTGACGCTTCTCCAGGCTGAAGAAGGGTCTCGACCCGAAGCGTCACCCCATTCCCTCTCTCCTGAGATGCTGCCCGACCCGCTGAGTCGCTCCAGCATTTTGTGATACCTTCGATTTGTACCAGCATCTGCAGTTACCATCCTACACAACCTTCTTCTCCCCCAACGCATTGTCACCTCTCCGCGCCGTACCACCACCAATCCATTCGTGGCAACTCTGCGTTTCTGTCCGTAAATGATAAATCATGTTTTGAGCGATTCGGGGGTTGGCACGGTGGCGCAGCGGCAGAGTAGCTGCCTTACAGCGCTTGCAGCGCCGGAGACCCGGGTTCGATCCCGACTACTGTTGCTTGTCTGTACAGGGGAGTTTGTACATTCTCCCCGTGACCTGCGTGGGTTTTCTCCGTGCGCTCCGGTTTCCTCCCACACTCCAAAGACGTGCAGGTTTGTAGGTTATTTGGCTCGGCAAATGTAAAAATTGTCCCGAGTGGGTGTAGGATGGTGTTAGTGTGCGGAGATCGCTGGTCGGCGCGGACCCGGTGGGCCGAAGGGCCTGTTTCTGTGCTGTATCTCCAAACTAAACTAAACTAAAATTGCAAACTGCGGAAATTTACCTGCTCCTTGGGAACCAACCAGTCTGGAAATATTTTCAAGAAAGAAACTGCACGGTGGCACGGCGGTAGAGCTGATGTCGTACAGCGCCAGAGACCCCGGTTCGATCCTGACAACGGGTGCTGTCTTCACGGAGTTTGCACGTTCTTCCTTGTGACCGCATGGGGTTTCCCCCGGGTGCTCTGGTTTCCTCCCACACTCCAAAGACGCACAGGTTTGTAGGTTAATTGGCTCTGGTAAAATCCCCCCTCGTGTGCAGGATTTTCATTCCTTCCTTTGTGTTATTTTTGCCTTGATATATTAAAGTGAAGCTTGAGGTAATCCTTAAAAGTAAATCAGACTTTCCACCGTATCAATGGGTTACGGGCCCGAGCTGTGGCTTACGTCTGACTACAAGCCAACGAGAGAACTGGCTTCACATACATCACCCACAACAAACTCAGTTCCTGCACTCTGGCTAATTAATCTGGTCTAGAGACGAGGAACAAATCCATCTTTCCTCCTCAAAACAGTGGGAGAGAGAGAGAGAGAGAGAGAGAGAGAGAGGAGAGAGAGAGAGAGAGAGAGAGAGAGAGAGAGAGAGAGAGAGAGAGAGAGAGAGAGAGAGAGAGAGAGAGAGAGAGAGAGAGAGAGAGGAGAGAGAGAGAGAGAGAGAGAGAGAGAGAGAGAGAGAGAGAGAGAGAGAGAGAGAGAGAGAGAGAGAGAGAGAGAGAGAGAGAGAGAGAGAGAGAGAGAGAGAGAGAGAGAGAGAGAGAGAGAGAGAGAGAGAGAGAGAGAGAGAGAGAGAGAGAGAGAGAGAGAGAAGGGGAATGGAGGGGGGGATGCGAGAAACAGAGAAAGATTGAGAGAAAAAAGAGAGGGAGGGAAAGAGAGAAAAAGAGAAAAAGGGAAAGAGAGAGATAGAGAGTGAGGGGAAAGAGAGAGAGAAGAGATAGCGTGAGAGAGAAGGAGGGAAAGAGAGAGAGAGTGAATGAGAAAGAGAGAGGGAGGAGAGAGAGAGAGAGATAGATAATCTCCTCTCAGCTAGCCATCAGTGGAAAAGAATATAAATGGCTTGTGTAACATATTGAAATGCCACATTGGAAATTTATGCTTTTGGAGTCACAAACAAAGGTTATGAGAAAATGCTCTTTGCACACTGAGGTAGAATCTGATTGAACCAACTACTAGGACACAGACATATTTTAAAAAAATCAATATATATTAATGAGGTTGCCTACCTCCCGACACCTCTGAAGGAATTGTCTGCATTTTTGTATTTCAGTCTAATAACAGTTTCTGTTTAATGCTAAACTTTCACATTTCCTAAGCTCCCTCAAACGAGGCTTCTTATTCTATTGAATGGCCGTCCGGAAATTAGTTTTCTGTCATTCAAATTCACGATGCATTTCTTCTCAGGTTTCTCTCTCGTGCTCATCTCTGGCCCGGAAGATTGTAGATTCGACATCATAAGGTCATAATGGTCATAGAAACATAGAAACATAGAAAATAGGTGCAGGAGTGGGCCATTCGGCCCTTCGAGCCTGCACCGCCATTCAATATGATCATGGCTGATCATCCAACTCAGTAACCTGTACCTGCCTTCTCTCCATACCCCCTGATCCCTTTAGCCACAAGGGCCACATCTAACTCCCTCTTAAATATAGCCAATGAACTGGCCTCAACTACCTTCTGTGGCAGAGAATTCCACAGACTGTGTGAAGAAATGTTTTCTCATCTCGGTCCTAAAAGACTTCCCCCTTATCCTTAAGCTGTGACCCCTGGTTCTGGACTTCCCCAACATCGGGAACAATCTTCCCGCATCTAGCCTCTCCAACCCCTTAAGAATTTTATATGTTTCAATAAGATCCCCCCTCATAAGGTCATATGACCATAGGTGATAGGAGTAGAATTATTCCGTGGGTTTTCTCCGAGATCTTCGGTTTCCTCCCACACTCCAAAGACATACAGGTATGTAGGTTAATTGGCTGGGCAAATGTTAAAAAAAAAAAAATTGTCCCTAGTGTGTGTAGGATAGTGTTAGTGTGTGGGGATCGCTGGGCGGCGCCGACCCGGTGGGCCTGTTTCCACGCTGTATCTCTAAATCTAAAAAATCTAAAATTAGGCCATTCGGCCCATCAAGTCTACTCCGCCATTCAATCATGGCTGATCTATCTCCCCGTCCTAACCCCATTCTCCTGCCTTCTCCCCCTAACCTCTGACACCTGTACTAATTAAGAATCTATCTATCTCTGCCTTAAAGATATCTACTGACTTGGCCTCCACAGCCTTCTGTGGCAAAGAATTCCACAGATTCACCAACCCTCTGACTAAAGACATTTCTCCTCATCTCCTTCCTAAAACAACGTCCATTAATTCTGAGGCTGTGACCTCTGGTCCTAGACTCTCCCACTAGTGGAAACATCCTCTCCACATCCACTCTATCCAAGCCTTTCACTATTCTATATGTTTCAATGAGGTCCCCCCTCATTCTTTTAAACTCCAGCGAGCAGGTTAATTGGCTTCGGTAAGAATTATTGTTTTAGATTTTTTTTGGGATATTTTAGATTTTAGAGATGCAGCGCAGAAACAGGCCCTTCGGCCCACCGGGTCCGCGCCGCCCAGCGATCCCCGCACATTAACACTATCCTACACCCACTAGGGACGATTTTTACATTTGCCCAGCCAATTAACCTTTAAACCTGTACGTCTTTGGAGTGTGGGAGGAAACCGAAGATCTGGGAGAAAACCCACGCAGGTCACGGGGAGAACGTACAAACTCCGTACACCCGTAGTCAGAATCGAACCTGAGTCTCCGGCGCTGCATTCGCTGTAAGGCAGCAACTCTACCGCTGCGCCACCGTGCCACCCACATGATAAATGGTCCCTCGTGTGTGCAGGACAGTGCTAGTGGTCGGGGCGGACTCAGTGCGTCGAATGGCCTATTTCCACGCAGTATCTCTAAATTAAAATAAACTAGACTAAACATAGGTAGAACATGGAACAGTACAGCCCAGGAACCCACAATGTATGTGCCGAACATGATGCCAATTTAACTGCTCTCATCTGCCTGTACTTCCCTGCACTTCCATGGGTCTATCTAAAAGCCTCTTTCAACTCCACACTTGTATCTGCCTCCACCACCCACCCCTGGCAATTAGTTCCAGGTCCCCACCACTCTCTGCCAGCTCGCATCTTCATTTAGCTCTCCCATTCTCACTTTATAGTTATGCCCTCTAATGTTGGACATTTCCACCGTGGAAAAAATGGGTTCGGACGAGGGTTGCCAACTGTCCCGTATTAGCCGGGACATCCCGTATATTGGGCTAAATTGGTTTGTCCCACCCTTGTCCCGTATTAGGCCCGTGGGGCGCTTTAGGCCTGGACACTGTAGGCCCAGACTCTGTAGGCACGGGGGCCGCTGTAGGCCCGGACACTGTAGGCCCGGAGGCCCGGGCGCCGCCTAATGGAGGTTGCATAGCAACCCGCCTCCCAGCCCTGGCGGCCGCCATTGGTGGAGCGGGAGCACGTGGCCACTGGCTGGGTGAGGTCACGTGGGGCACGTCACCAGCGGGTAGTCCATAGAGCTCAGAGGACCATCGGAACACAGCTACCAGCCTTGGAGGGCATCTACAACACACGATGCCTCAGAAAAGCCACCAGCATCCACAAAGACTCTTCACACCCCTGAACAGTCTGTTCGAACTTCTACCATCGGGCAGACGATACAAGGCCTTCTACGCCCGCACCTCCAGACTCAGGAACAGCTTCATCCCCAGGGCCATAGCTGCTATGAACCGGTCCTGCTGAGCCGGATGGTCACATCACACAGTGAACCGGCACAGATCTACTTGCACTTTATTCTGTTTTAAAACTGTTTCTACTTTTGTTTCACTGGTTTGTCTAAATTTATACTGATTAGCAAATTCATTTATTGCATCGTATGGGAGGCGCATTCCCAATCTCGTTGTACCCCTGTACAATGACAATAAAGATATATTGTATTGTATTGTATTGTGAAGGCGTGCGCAGAGATACAGTAGCTGGAGGCAACTTCATATGGACTCCCTTAAAGATTGTTCCAATCGAATAAATTACTTTCCTGCAATTGATCCTCAAAATGCTCCTAGCATCATGTTGCTCCAGAACGCTCTCAAATGGCAGTCAATAGTTTTGATGGATTAACCAAAGCTCAAAGCCCAGATGGTGTCTTAAGCATTGTTGTTTGACAAGTAATTGTATCTCAGTGCAGGAAAATAACTGCAGATGCTGGTACAAATCGAAGGTATCACAAAATGCTGGAGTAACTCAGCAGGTCAGGCAGCATCTAGGAGAGAGGGAATGGGTCCGAAGAAGGGTCTCGACCCGAAACGTCACCCATTCCCTCTCTCCTAGATGCTGCCTGACCTGCTGAGTTACTCCAGCATTTTGTGATACGTAGTAATTGTCTCATGATACTTGCGAATTACAGCCCAGCCATGAGACTACTAAACGTGTCATACTTTGCGTTTCAACTTTAATTGACTTCACGTTCTTATTACAAAGTCGTTGCATGTCAGCCAGCGGATGTATTATTGAGTCACAAGGTTTGGGTCAGGCCACTCCGGCCCCGTTGGTTTGGTTTAGTTTATTGTCACGTGTTCCGAGGTGCAGTGAAAATTCTTTGTGTCGTGCTATCCAGTCGGCGGAACGAATAGATATCAGTCTGAAGAAGGGTCTCGACCCGAAACGTCACTCGTTCCTTCTCTCCAGAGATGCTGCCTGACCTGCTGAGTTACTCCAGCATTTTTTGATACCTTTGATTTGAACCAGCATCTGCAGTTATTGGCCTACATAGGAAAGAATGTATATGATTACAATCAAGCCATCTAGTGATAAAGGGAGTGACGTTTGGTGCAAGATAAAGTCTGGTAAAGTCCGATTAAAGATAGTCCGAGGGTCTCCAGTGAGGTGGATGGTAACTCAGGACTGCTATCTAGTTGTTGATAGGATGGTTCAGTTGCCTGATAACAGATTTAGATTTTTTTTTAGATTTAGAGATACAGTGCGGAAACAGGCCCTTCAGCCCACCGAGTCCGCGCCGCCCAGCGATCCCCGCACATTAACACTATCCCACACACACTAGAGACAATTTTTTAAAAACATTTCTACCCAGTCAATTAACCTACATACCTGCACGTCTTTGGAGTGTGGGAGGAAACCGAAGATCTCGGAGAAAACCCACGCAGGTCACGGGGAGAACGTACAAACTCCGTACAGACGGCGCCCGTAGTCAGGATCGAACCTGAGTCTCCGTCGCTGCATTCGCTGTAAGGCAGCAACTCTACCGCTGCGCCCACTGTGCCGAAGAAACTGTCCCTGAATCTGGAGGTGTGTGTTTTTCACACTTCTGTGCCTCTTGCCTGATGGGAGAGGGGAGAAGAGGGAGTGACCGGAATGAGACTGGTCCTTGATTATGCTGCTGGCCTTGCCGAGGCAGCGTGAGGTGCAGATGGAGTCAATGGAAGGGAGGTTGGTTTGTGTGATGGTCCGGGCCACGTCTACAATTCTCTGCCATTTCTTGCGGTCTTGGATGTAGCTGTTACTGAACCGTGCTGTGATGCGTCCCGATAAAATGCTTTCCAAGGCGCATCTGCAGAAGTTGTAAGGTTGTTGGCGAGATGCCATTGAGTTCAAAATCTGGAGAGAGACGGCACAGATACTGGCCCTTCAGCCCATCAAGGCCATAGTGTCCATCAACCACCTAATTACACTAATCTCACGTTAATCTTAGTAGCTCCACATTTCCGTCAACTACCACTATATTCTAACAAGTTGTAATACATTCAGCAAGACGGAAAGATTTGATTTTTGACAACAGAGATGTTGTCGAGATGGCTGGCAGCTTTAGGTTCCTATGCATCCATATCACCCGCACTCGTTTTTAGAGATACAGCGTGGAAACAGGCCCTTCGGCCCACCGGGTCCGCGCGGACCATTGATCCCTGCACGTTGTGACACGGGCGGCACGGTGGCGTAGCGGTAGAGTTGCTGCCTTACAGCGAATGCAGCGCCGGAGACTCAGGTTCGATCCTGACCACGGGCGCCGTCTGTACGGAGTTTGTAACGTTCTCCCCGTGACCTGCGTGGGTTTTCTCCGAGATCTTCGGTTTCCTCCCACACTCCAAAGTCGTACAGGTATGTAGGTTAATTGACTGGGTAAATGTTAAAATTGTCCCTAGTGGGTGTAGGATAGTGTTAATGTGCGGGGATCGCTGGGCGGCGCGGACCCGGTGGGCCGAAGGGCCTGTTTCCGCGCTGTATCTCTAAATCTAAAAATCTAAAAAAAATCTTAACATGACCCTATGCACACTAGGGATAACTTTTTCTACATTTATATCAAGCCAATTAACCTACAGACCTTTATGTCTTTGGAGTGTGGCAATAAACCAAATATCTTGGAGAAAACCCACGCTGGTCTCGGGGAGAACGTACAACCTCCGAACAGACAGCTCCCGTAGACAGGATCGAAACCGGGCCTCTGGCGCTGTAAGGCAGCAACTCTACCGATGGGCCACCGTGCCGCGGTTATTAAGAAAGTGCATCAGCGTGTGCCTAGAGACGTTGGGAGGTCATGTTACATTTGTACTAGATATGGGTGAGGCCACATTTAGGGTACAGTGTTCCGGTTTGGTCACCATGTTATAGGAAAGATGTTGCTTTGCTGGAAAGGATGCAGAGAAGAGTGATAAGGATGGTGCCAGGAATCAGGGCCCTGCCACGGACAGCTGTGGAGACCAAGATCAACTCATGGGGTGGCTTTAAGGCGAAGAATGACAGATTCTTGATTAATTGGGCAGCACGGTGGCTCAGCAGTAGAGTTGCTGCCTTACAGCGAATGCAGCACCGGAGACTCAGGTTCGATCCCGACTACGGGCGCCGTCTGTACGGAGTTTGTACGTTCTCTCCGTGACCTGCGTGGGTTTTCTCCGAGATCTTCGGTTTCCTCTCACACTCCAAAGACGTACAGGTATGTAGGTTAATTGGCTTGGTAAATGTAAAAATTGTCCGTAGTGGGTGTAGGATAGTGTTAGTGTGTGGGGATCGCTGGGCGGTGCGGACCCGGTGGGCCGAAGGGCCTGTTTCTGCGCTGTATCTCTAAATCTAAAAATCTAAATAAGGGTGTCAGGGGTTATGGGGAGAAGGCAAGGGGGAATGGGGTTGAGAGGAAAAGATAGATCAGCCATGATTGAATGGTGGAGTGGACTCGATGCGCTGTATGGCCTAATTCTGCTCCTATAACTTAGGAATCTATGAGCTGACGAGCAAAGGGGAGATATTGAGCAGGCCAGGGCTTTATTCCATGGAGCGCAGGAGGTTGAGGGGTGTCGGCAAATCCTTCATTGTGTGAGTGAGAGGGCCGACTGCTTGTTCTATTGATGGTGAAAAGTGGTTTTGAGAGATGTGCTGTCGACTGTGAGCAAACCAGCACTTAGTGGCACTGTGAATTGTTAAACAACCAGATCTCTCCCTCCTGGGCTATCAGTCAAGTGTTTCATTTCTTTCATGGTCTCCCTTTACAAGAGACTTTCAGATGTACCATCACCCCTGACATAAAACGCTGCAATTGCCTAAAGCCCGATTCCAATCCCGCTTGTCAAAGAGGATACGGGAAGATTGCAGGAAGAGGTTTAACAGTGTGGAAAGATCTATCCACCGTACTCTGATGGTGCAGGAGAAATCATTCATTTGCACAGTGAGTACCTAGTTTTTTTCTTTTTAATAGTAAGATCACAGCTGACAACAGCTTCATAGCCAACTGTCCCTTATTAGCCGGGACATCCCGTATATTGGGCTAAATTGGTTTGTCCCGTACGGGACCGCCCTTGTCCCATATTAGGCCCGGGGGGGGGGGCGCTGTAGGCCCGGACACTGTAGGCCCTGACACTGTAGGCATGGTGGGCGCTGTAGGCCAGGACACTGTAGGCCCAAACACTGCAGGCCCGAAGGCCCGGGCTCCGCCTAACGGAGGTTGCGTAGCAACCCGTCACCCAGCCTGGGCGGCCGCCATTGGTGGAGCGGGAGCACGTGGCCGCTGGCTGGGTGAGGTCGCGTGGGACGCGGGGCGGTGACGTCACCCTTTGTCCCTTATTTGGGAGTGAGAAAGTTGGCAACCCTACCAGCAGGTGACCCGAACATCTCATTGAGTAACACCAACGATTTCTTCAGGCGTTTCGATGTTGAAGGTTTAAATGGTGGACTGCATTAGAGTCATAGTCATACAGCGTGGAAAGAGGCCCTTTGTGAAAAAGTTACTCCTCCGGTTCCTATTAAATCTGTTCTCCCTCACGTTAACACGAGGTGAAAGATTTTCAGCACAGCATTAACAGAGCTAAACGAGACCAGGGTTCCTTCAATACGATCATCACATCATATAATCAGTAACATTAATCAGAAGGGGAGTGAAACTACTCGGAGAACTAGGGTGGGGAGGGGTGGAGAGAGAGGGAAAGCAAGGGTGACTTGAGGTTAGATAAATCAAAACTGGGTTGTAAGCTGCCCAAGCGAAATATGAGGTGCTGTTCCTCCAATTTGCATTGGGCCTCACTCTGACAGTGGAGGAGGCCATAAGGTCCTAAGATCATCAGTGATAGGAGCAGAATTAGGCCATTCAGCCCATCAAGTCTACTCCGCCATTCAATCATGGCTGATCCATCTCTCCCTCCTAACCCCATTCTCCTGCCTTCTCCCCATAACTCCTGACACTCGTACTGTAAGGCAGCAACTCTACCGCTGTGCCACCGTGCCGCTGGGTGGCACGGTGGCACAGCGGTAGAGTTTCTGCCTTACAGCGAATGCAGCACCTGAGACTCAGGTTCGATCCTGACTACGGGCGCCGTCTGTACGGAGTTTGTACGTTCTCCCCGTGACCTGCGTGGGTTTTCTCCGAGATCTTCGGTTTCCTCCCACACTCCAAAGACGTACAGGTGTGTGGGTTAATTGACAGGGTAAAATGTAAAAATTATCCCTAGTGGGTGTAGGATAGTGTTAGTGTGCGGGGATCGCTGGGCGGCGCGGACTCGGTGGGCTGAAGGGCCTGTTTCCGCGCTGTATCTCTAAAGCTAAAAAAATCTAAATCTAAATCTAATCAAGAATCTATCTATCTCTGCCTTAAATATATCCATTGACTTGGCCTCCACAGCCTTCGGTGGCAAAGATTTCCACAGATTCACCGCCCTCTGACTAAAGAATTTCCTCCTCATCTCCTTCCTAAAGGCGCGTCCTTTAATTCTGAGGCTGTGACCTCTAGTCCTAGACTCTCCCACTAGTGGAAACACCCTCTCCACATCCACTCCACCCAAGCCTTTCACCATTCTGTATGTTTCGAGGAGATCGCTAGGATAGAAAGGTCAGTGTGGGAATGGGGAGGGGGATTTAGAGTGTCCGGCAGCCAGGAGGTCGCATAGGCCTAGGCGGACTGAGCGGAGGCGTTCAGCGTAACGATCGGCGAGCCTTCGCTTGGGGTCTCGCCGACGTACCGGAGACCACATCTGGAACAGCAGATACAGTAGGCGAGGTTGGAGGAGGTGCAAGCGAACCTCTGCCTCACCTGAAAGGTGAAAAAATGCAATATGCTTTATCTCAATCCTGCGATCAAGAGTCTCAATGTATGTTGTGTCCTTCCTAGGGCTACTCAGCTGATTCTAGTTTTGGGTGTTAATTAATTCTTCCATACCTGCTGCTCATCTCTGTTCCTGTCATCTGATTAATGAGGACATCACAGTCCCTGGGTAAATTGCATCTGCTATTTTCTTCAGTTCGGTGTCGCTGGCATTGAGCGATGTCTTGCGGCTTTGATGCAGGATTGACTGACTCAGGGGCCGCAGGAGGATAGCAACCTGTGGTGGGCGGGGAGGGCCGAACCGAACCTTGGAACCTGCTCCTGTCGCCGAACGACGCCAAGGGAAGGTCACACGACAAATATCACCTTGCAAGGATTGCAAAGGAACTACAAACGGCAGCGACGCAGCTTGAAATCCTGTCACGTGCACGGAATGAAGCACTCCCACTGCAGCGGCACAGTGGCGCAGCGGCAGAGTTACTGCCTTACAGCGCCTCCCTCACAGACCCGGGTTCAATCCCGACCGGGGGCGCTGTCTGCATGGAAAACATAGAAACATAGAAAATAGGTGCAGGAGGAGGCCATTCGGACCTTCGAGCCAGCACCGCCATCCACAATCAGTACCCCGTTCCTGCCTTCTCCCAATATCCCTTGATTTCAATAGCCCCTAGAGCTCTATCTAACTCTCTTTTAAATTGGCCTCAGTGAATTGGCCTCCACTGCTTTCAATGGCAGAGAATTCCACAAATCCGAGAGGTTTTCAAGTCGGCGTGCAGGTACAGCAGGCAGTGAAGAAAGCTAATGGCATGTTGGCCTTCATAACGAGAGGATTTCAGTATAGGAGTAAAGAGGTTCTTCTGCATTTGTATAGGACCCTGGTGAGACTACATCTGGAGTATAGTGTACAGTTTTGGTCTCCTAACTTGAGGAAGGACATCCTTGTAATTGAGGCAGTGCAGCGTAGGGTCACGAGATTGATCCCTGGGATGGCAGGACTGTCATATGAGGAACGATTGAAAAGACTAGGCTGTAGCGACCATAGAGAATGGTCCGGGTCGTCGAACCCTCAGATTGGCCAGCGACGTCATGTGTGAACGCGACCATGGGGATTGGTCCAGAGAGCGACATCGCTGATTGGCCAGCGTGGTCATGTGCGCTTTTGGCGCCCGAAATGTTCAGTTCGGCGAAGTCTTCGAAGAAGACAGTAAGTTTTTGATGGTTGTCCTTTACCTTGTTGTTTAACTCTGTATTCGAATATTGCGGCTGCAATAAACTTCTTCTACAACCAACAAGTTTTCGGACTCGCCATATTGGTGACCCCGACGTGATCTGGACGATCACCGACTATGCAGGGACACGACGCCTCGTTGTTGATTGCCGCGCCTGGCACACCGGAGTTAAGCGCGGTAAGCGTTCACCTTCCGTTGTTTTGGACACATTCACCGCAATCTTGGTTTGTCCACACCGAAGCTCAATTTCATATAAAGAAGATATCGGACGACTCGACGATGTATTACTACCTCGTCAGCGCTCTATCACCGGAGACGACCACACGCGTGATGCGGTTCATCGTTAATCCGCCTGCGGAAAGCAAGTACGAGGCCATGAAGAAAGTGTTACTGCGAACCTTCGGGTTTAATAGGCATGATTGCGCTGCAAGACTTCTGCACCTACCGGACCTCGGAGATCGACGGCCTTCCGTTCTCATGGCCGAAATGATGATGCTAGCCGGTGAGCATACGGATTGCCTTACGTTCGAACAGGCATTCCGAGAGAAGCTTCCTGAGGATGTCCGACTGCTGCTCACGGATTGTTCTTTTAAGGACCCCGAAGCATATGCAGCGAAAGCGGACGCGCTCATAGCGGCTAAAAACAAGGCAAGCGGTTCGATCAACAAGGTCTCGACATCAGTGACCACGCCACAGCGACATCAAGATGGTGCCGCGTCTCCCGCCAGTTCTCCGAAAGCCCGCCAAAAAGATCCGCACAAGCGCGGCTGGTGCTATTATCACCTACGATGGGGTAGCGAATCCCGCAACTGCCGCTCACCTTGTACCTTCGCGGGAAATGCCTCGGCCGATCGTACATAGGGGCAGTTACGATTGGCCAGAACCGACGCCTCTACGTCCACGATCGATTCACGGACACAGAATTTTTGGTGGACACGGGAGCCATCGTCAGTATAGTGCCGCCGACCGACCTCGAAACCAGAACGGGTAAGACAGGTCCCACCCTTATCGCGGTTAATGGCAGCCCCATTCGCACTTTCGGTATACGGAAGATGTCCCTTGTGTTAGGCCTCCGCACGTACGAGTGGCCATTCATCATAGCAGACGTCAGACAAGCGATCCTGGGCGCAGATTTTCTCTGGGCTTTTTCACTGGTCCCTGATGTCCGCGGTAACGACCTCCGACCCTCCGCCGGCGAGGAGCCGTCGCTCCGACAATCGCCTCTCCGCCCAGCCCTACTGTCCAGGCCGTCGTCGCGGCCCCTGACTCGTATGCTGAGATCCTGGCGGAGTTTCCAGAGCTGCTCATCCAACGTTTTGACACGCCTTCGGCCAAGCACGGCGTGGTCCATCACATCCGCACCGAGGGCCCTCCCATTTTCGCTCGGGTCAGGAGACTACCGCCAGACAAACTGGTGGTGGCACGGGCGGAATTTAGGAAGATTGGGGAAATGGGAATTGTCCGTCAGTCCGACAGCCCGTGGGCCTCGCCGTTGCATATGGTCTCCAAGGCATCTGGGGGGTGGAGACCATGTGGCGATTATCGGCGTCTCAATGCTGTCACCACGGCTGATCACTACCCCATACCGCACCTACAGGACTTTTCGTCTGGGCTGGAAGGAGCGGTGGTGTTCTCCAAAATCGATTTGGTGCGAGGATACCACCAGATTCCGGTGCGTCCGGAGGACATACAGAAAACTGCAACGATTACTCCGTTCGGGTTGTTTGAATGGTTGTGTATGCTTTTCGGTTTAAAGAACGCGGCACAGGCTTTCCAACGACTGATGGACCGTGTGGGTCGGGGTTTACCCTTTTTGTTTATTTATTTAGATGACATCCTGGTCGCCAGCCCCTCAGTGCAGGAACACCAGGTCCACTTGCGGACTGTGTTCCAGCGGCTCCAAGACCACGGGCTCATTATCCAACCCTCCAAGTGTCAATTCGGCCTCCCTTCTCTTGATTTTCTAGGGCACAGAATTACCCCTGCCGGCGCCTCCCCTTTGCCCGAGAAGGTGGAGGCTGTCCGGGCATTTCCCAGGCCCACCACAGTAAAAGGACTACAGGAGTTCGTAGGCATGGTTAACTTCTACCATAGGTTCGTTCCGGCAGCTGCGCGGGTCATGCGCCCGCTTTTCCAGTGCCTTGCGGGAAAACCGGTAGAGTTGATATGGTCCCCGGCCGCAGAGTCGGCTTTTACAGCAGCTAAGGCAGCATTAGCAGACGCCACCATGTTGGTCCACCCGAGCCCCTCCGCCCCCAAGGCCCTGATGGTTGACGCCTCTGACGTGGCGGTGGGCGGGGTCTTGGAGCAGCAGGTCGGTGGCCGTTGGCAGCCCTTGGCGTTTTTCAGCCGGCAACTAAATTCAGCTGAGCTGAAGTATAGCGCATTTGACCGAGAGCTTCTGGCCCTCTATTTAGCTGTTCGTCATTTCAGGTATTTCCTTGAGGGCCGCCCATTTGTGGCCTTTACGGACCACAAACCATTAACATTTGCATTTTTCAAATTGTCTGACCCATGGTCGGCCCGCCAGCAGCGGCACCTGACTGCTATCTCCGAATTTACCACCGATGTCCGTCATGTCGCGGGTAAGCTTAATGCCGTTGCTGACGCCCTGTCTAGACCTGCTTTTTCCCCTATTTCGGCGGTGGACTGCGAGGTGGATCCCCAGGAGCTTGCGGAGGCACAGCTTCTAGCGGATACCGCTTCGGCATACCAGTCCACCACTTCGGGATTGAAGTTGGCTCAGGTAGCCTGCGGGTCGGAAGGCACGAAAGTCTGGTGTGATGTTTCTCTTCCCCGTCCCAGGCCGGTAGTACCGCCCTCCCTTCAGCGCCGGGTTTTTGATGCCATTCATGGGCTGGCGCACCCGTCCATCCGCTCCACCTCTGCTTTGGTAGCAGCTCGGTTTGTCTGGCATGGCCTACGGAAACAGGTAGCGGGTTGGGCGCGTTCCTGCGTTCCCTGTCAGACCGCTAAAGTCCAGCGCCATGTCCAGCCCCCCGTACAGGAGTTCGAGGTCCCAGCAGTTCGTTTTTTCCACATCCACGTGGATTTAGTCGGGCCTTTGCCTTCCTCCCGGGGCTACACCCACCTCCTCACGGTGGTGGATCGGTTCACCCGGTGGCCAGAGGCTTTCCCATTGTCTGATATTTCGTCAGCGTCTTGTGCCAGGACTTTGGCCCTCCATTGGGTAGCTCGTTTCGGGGTCCCGGCAGTTATTACCACTGACAGGGGGCCGCAGTTCACTTCGTCCCTCTGGGCCGCGCTCGCAGAACTGTACGGTTCCAAGTTACAACCCACTACTGCATATCACCCCCAGGCAAATGGACTTGTAGAAAGGTTCCACCGTCAACTTAAGGCGTCCCTCAGTGCAAGGCTTGAAGGCCCGGACTGGGTAGACCAGCTTCCCTGGGTTCTTCTGGGCATCCGGACTGCTCCTAAGCTAGATCTCGGTGCGTCGTCCGCGGAGCTAGTATATGGCTCGACACTTCGAGTACCCGGCGATTTGTTTCCGGACCCTTCAGACCAGCTGCCTACAGTCCCATCAGTGTTAGCATCTCTCCGGGCACGGGTGGGTTCCCTGGCTCCAGTTCCGACTTCACGTCATGGGTGTCCCATGGTACATGAACCGCCTTCCCTGAAGGACTGTGAGTTTGTGTTTCTGCGTAAAGATTCCCATCGCGCCCCGTTGCAGAGGGTCTATCAAGGGCCGTTCCGGGTTTTGCGTAAGGGAACGGCTACCTTCACCTTAGACATGTGCGGCAAGAGTGAGCTCGTCTCGGTGTCCCGGCTCAAACCTGCACACTTGGATCCAGATCAACCAGTCCTGGTCGGCCAAACCCCTAGGAGAGGCCGACCTCCGTTAGTTCCGCTCAGTCCAGGACCCCCCGTTCCGGCAGTTCCTCCAGGACCCCCCATTCCAGCAGTTCCTCCAGGACCCCCCGTTCCGGCAGTTCCTCCAAGTCCGGAACCCCCGGCTCCTGTGGTTCAGGCTGCCCCTCTCCGTACTCGTTATGGTCGCGAAATCCGGCTCCCTGCTAGGTTCCGTACCTCGGGTTCTGGGGGGGGGTCATGTAGCGACCATAGAGAATGGTCCGGGTCGTCGAACCCTCAGATTGGCCAGCGAGGTCACGTGTGAACGCGACCATGGGGATTGGTCCAGAGAGCGACATCGCTGATTGGCCAGCGTGGTCATGTGCGCTTTTGGCGCCCGAAATGTTCAGTTCGGCGAAGTCTTCGAAGAAGACAGTAAATTTTTGATGGTTGTCCTTTACCTTGTTGTTTAACTCTGTATTCGAATATTGCGGCTGCAATAAACTTCTTCTACAACCAACAAGTTTTCGGACTCGCCATAAGGCTTGTATTCGCTGGAGTTTAGAAGGATGAGAGGGGATCTTAGAGAGACATATAAAATTATAAAAGGACTGGACAAGCTGGATGCAGGAAAAATGTTCCCAATGTTGGGGGAATCCAGAACCAGGGATCACAGTCTTAGAATAAAGGGGAACATTCTTCCTGCATCCCGCCATTGTCCCGTATTAGGCCCGGAGGACGCTGTAGGCCCGGACACTGTAGGACCGGGGGCCGCTGTAGGCCCGGACAGTATAGGCCCGGACACTGTAGGCCCGGGGGCCGCTGTAGGCCCAGACACTGTAGGCCCGGGGGCCGCTGTAGGCTCAGACACTGTAGGCCAGGGGCCGCTGTAGGCCCGTACAGTGTAGGCCCGGGGGCCGCCTAAGAGAGGTTGCATGGCAACGCGCCTCCCGGCCCGGGCGGCCGCCATTGGTGGAGCGGGAGCATGTGGCCACTGGCTGGGTGAGGTCACCTGGCGTGGTGATGTCACCTTTTGTCCCTTATTTGGGAGTTAAACAGTTGGCAACCCGAACTGTGAACCATTTCTGGCACCACCGTGGATTTGTTTTCGTATTGATTTTTGCAGAAATGTTTTGCATTTTTGCACTGTTTAGTTTAATTCAGAGACAGGGCATTTAGACGGATCCTGCAGACTGCCGAGTCCGCACTGACCAGCGAACACCCACACGCATGTATTAAATCTATCGTACGCACTAGGGACAATTTGCAGAAGCCAATCCACCAACAAACCTGCAGGCCTTTGGAGTGTGGGAGGAAACCGGAGCACCCGGAGAAAACCCACGCGGTCACGGGGAGAACGTACAAACTCCGTGCAGACAGCACCCGTAGTCAGGATGGAACCCGGTTCTCTGGCGCCTTAAAGCAGCAACTCTACCGCTGCGCCACCGTGCCGAACCAGGCCCCTAGAAAGGACATCAAAAAGTGCAGAGGGAACCATTATCTGCCAACTGAATTGAATTGAAGTGAATACATTTTATTACCCAAGTATGTACACATACAAGGAATTTGCCTTGGTGCTTTGCTCACAAGGATATACAGTAGACAATTAAAAATTAAAACATTATAATTTAAACATGTGAAGAATAAAATAAAATACCAGAGCAAAAGGAAGCTACAGACTTTTGGTTGTTTAGTAGAGCTACTGCTCGTGGAACAAAGCTGTTTTTATGTCTGGCTGTGGCTGCTTTGACAGTCCGGAGTCGCCTTCCAGGGGGAAGTGCTTCAAAGAGTTTGTGGCCAGGGTGAGAGGGGTCAGAGATGATCTTGCCCGCTCGCTTCCTGGCCCTTGCAGTGTACAGTTCGTCGATGGGGGGGAAGGTTGCAGCCAACAACCTTCTCGGCTGTGTGAACGATGCGCTGCAGCCTCCGGATGTCGTGCTTGGTGGCTGAGCCAAACCAGACCATGATGGAGAAGGTGAGGACGGACTCTATGATGGCAGTGTAAAACTGGACCCTCATTGCCTGTGGCAGATTGTGTTTCTTCAGTTGCCGCAGGAAGTACATCCTCTGTTGGGCCTTTTTGACTGTGGAGTCGATGGTGGCCCCCCATTTAAGGTCCCTGGAGATGATGGTTCCAAGGAACTTAAATGACTCCACAGATGTGACTGTGGAGTTGTTGATGGTGAGTGGGGGGAGCTCTCTTTGAAAGTCTACAATCAAATCCACTGTCTTAAGAGCATTGAGCTCCAGGTTGTTGCGATGGCACCAGGACACCAGCTGTGTCACTTCCCCTTTGTAGGCAGATTCCTCCCCATCCTGGATCAGTCCAATCAGGGTAGTGTCGTCCGCAAACTTGAGGAGCTTGACAGAGGAGTCTGTGGAGGTGCTGTCGCTGGTGTCGAGAGAGTAAAGGAGAGGGGAGAGTACGCAGCCTTGCGGAGCTCCTATGCTGAGGGTCTGCGGGTCCGATATGTGCTTTCCCAGCCTCACCTGCTGCTTCCTGTCCGTCAGGAAGTTGATGATCCACTGACAGAGGGGTTCAGGCACAGTCAGCTGAGAGAGTTTGGAGTGTAGTAGCACTGGCTACTATAATGGTGTTGAATGCAGAGCTAAAGTCCACAAACAGAATCCTGGCATAGGTCCCCTTGTGGTCTAGGTGCTGGAGGATGAAGTGTAGCCCTAGGTTGACTGCATCATCCACCGATCTATTGGCCCTGTATGCAAACTGCAGGTGGTCCAGCAGGGGGCTTTGTGATAGTTTTTCAGCTGGGCCAGCACATGTCTTTCAAGAGTCTGCATGACTACAGATGTCAGTGCGACAGGCCTGTAGTCATTCAGACCAGTGACCCTTGTCTCCAACCTGACTTCCTCTTGCCTCTTGTGACAATGGTCTATCGGTTTTCTGTTTCTCATTCTTTGGCTCAACACGGTTGAGCAGAGAAAAACAATGACGGTGATTGGAAACGATAAAATAAAATGAAACGAATCAGAAAATTCATAGTAATGTGCTTCCAAATCTGGCATTCACGGCGATAGGCTTGCTTGTGAAACCCACGATATTAGCATAATCTAATATAAGATGACATTCTAATACCATGGTACAATTTAAATTAATTTGTTCCTAATTACAAAGACAGTGTTTTTATAAGCTGGGCTTCTATTCAGATTTTTTTCACCGTTTTATTATATGATTTTATCTCATATCTATTTTAATCAAATTAAAGATCGTAATGTCAAGCCACAAATATTGCTCCTTGTACCTTTAGGGCGGCACGGTGGAGCAGCGGTAGAGTTGCTGCCTTACAGCGAATGCAGCGCCTGAGACCCGGGTTCGATCCCGACCACGGGTGCTTGCCTGTACGGAGTTTGTACGTTCTCCCCGTGACCTGCGTGGGTTTTCTCCGAGATCTTCGGTTTCCTCCCACACTCCGAAGACGTACGAGGTTTGTGGGTTAATTGGCTTGGTGTACGCGTAGATTGTTCCTAAGTGTGTGTAGGATGGTGTTAATGTGCGGGGATCGCTGGCCGGCGCGGACTCGGTGGGCCGAAGGGCCTGTTTCCGCGCTGTGTCTCTAAACTGGAACCAAAACTAAAACGAGTTGATTCAACTTCATTAGAAATACAAGTTAGAAATACGGGAGCCAAGATCGTCCCGACGACGGAAGGCTCGAGGCCCCCGACTACGGGAGAACATGCGGCACAGATGCGCAGCGGTAGAGTTGCTGCCTCACAGCACTTGCAACGCCAGAGATCGGAGTTCGATCCCGACGACGGCCGCTATTTGTACGGAGTTTGTACGTTCTCCCCGTGACCTGCGTGGGTTTTCTCCGAGATCTTCGGTTTCCTCCCACACTCCAAAACGTACAGGTTTGTAGGTTAATTAGCTTGTTCTGAGTGTAAATTGTCCCTAGTGTGTGTAGGATAGTGTTAGTGTGCGGGAATCGCTGGTCGGTGCGGACTCGGTGGGCCGAAGGGCCTGTTTCCGTGCTGTATCTCTAAACTAAACAAAGAAGGGAAGAGATGGATTTTTTATTTTCGCCTTCCATCACAGTGAGGAATGTGGAGGAGTCAGTGGTGGATGGTCATGTTAAAATGTATTTTGTGTGTCTTGTTGCTTTTTATTGGTATGACTGTACGGCAAATGAAATTCCTCGTATGTTGCAAAACATACTTGGCTAATAAAGTATGAGTTTGAGTTTGAGTATGAGTTATGTTGTGAGGTTTATTATCTGACCATTGAGAATGATCAGCCATGATCACTTTGAATGGTGGTGCTGGCACGAAGGGCCGAATGGCCTACTCCTGCACCTATTGTCTATTGTCTCTTGCGCATTGACCAGACACGATTGATCCTACAGTGTACTGCAATCATTAAATCAAAAACCTTAATGAGGGTGGAGATTAGTTAGGGTGGAGATTAGTTATGCCGCATACTAATCCTCTTGCCTGGAAGGTGCTGCTGGCAGTGGTGCTGGAGGGCTAGGTTCACAAGTCATAGGAGCAGAATTAGGCCATTCGGCCCTTTGAGTCTACTCCTCCATTCCTTCACTGCCGGTGAGAAGTTGGCGGCACTGGGCCTGTACTCGCTGGGGTTCAGAAGAATGAGGCGGGGACCTCATTGAAACGATTCTGGAAACTGGAGCACCCGGTGAAAACCCTCGCAGTCACAGGAAGAAGGTGCAAACTCTTCCTTGTGCCCGGCAGCTCCCGTGGGTAGGATTCAACCCGGGTCCCTGGCGCTGTAAAGCGGCAACTCTACCGCTGCACCACTGTCCCGCTCGACCCCATTCTTCTGCATTCTCCCCGTAACCTTTGACAACCTTTGACCAAGCAAGAATGTGCCCATCTCCACTTTAAAAATACATGGCTTCAAGAGCCGAATTCCACAGATTCATCACCTTCTGGGTAAAGAAATTCTTCCTCATCTTTCTGAAGGTTCTGCTGCAGTTGTAAAGGGCCTTGGTGAGACTGCACCTGGAGTATTGTTTACAGTTTTGGTCTCCTAATCTGAGGAAAGACATTCTAG
This sequence comes from Rhinoraja longicauda, assembly GCF_053455715.1. Taxonomy (NCBI): domain Eukaryota; kingdom Metazoa; phylum Chordata; class Chondrichthyes; order Rajiformes; family Arhynchobatidae; genus Rhinoraja; species Rhinoraja longicauda. The sequence goes on along the minus strand of NC_135960.1, from coordinate 6,641,200 downwards.
CCTTAGAGGGAGTACAGAGAAGGTTCACCAGATTGATCCCTGGGATGGCAGGACTTTCATATGAAGAAAGACTGGATAGACTAGGCTTATACTCGCTGGAATTTAGAAGACTGAGGGGGGATCTTATTGAAACATATAAAATTCTTAAGAGGTTGGAGAGGCTAGATTCGGGAAGATTGTTCCCGATGTTGGGGAAGTCGAAAACCAGGGGTCACAGCTTAAGGATAAGGGGGAAGTCTTTTAGGACTGAGATGAGAAAACATTTCTTCACACAGAGAGTGGTGAGTCTGTGTAATTCTCTGTCACAGAAGGTAGTTGAGGCCAGTTCATTGGCTATATTTAAGAGGGAGTTAGATGTGGCCCTTGTGGCTAAAGGGATCAGGGGGTATGGAGAGAAGGCAGGTACAGGTTACTGAGCTGGATGATCAGCCATGATCATATTGAATGGCGGTGCAGGTTCGAAGGGCCGAATGGCCTACTCCTGCACCTATTTTCTATGTTTCTATGTTTCTAAGGAGCGTCCTTTTATACTGAGGCTGGGCCCTCTGGTCCTAGACTCTCCCACTTGTGGAATACTGCAGATGCAGTATAATGTAGATAAATATGAGGTCATCCACTTTGGCGGCAAAATCAAGAAGACAGATTATTATCTCAATGGTGTCAGATTAGGTAAAGGGGAAGTGCAACGAGACCTGGATGTCCTTGTACACCAGTCACTGAAAGTAAGCATGCAGGTACAGCAGGCAGTGAAGAAAGCCAATGGCATGTTGGCTTTCATAACGAGAGGATTTGAGAAAAGGAGTAAAAAGGTACTTCTGCAGTTGTACAGGGCCCTAGTGAGACCTAGTGAGGATATCCTTCCTCCTATTGAGGCAGTGCAGCGTAGGTTCACGAGGTTAATCCCTGGGATGGAGGGACTGTCATATGAAGAAAGATTGGAAAGACTGGACTTGTATTCACTGGAGTTTAGAAGGATGAGAGGGGATCTTATAGAGACATATAAAATTATAAAAGGACTGGACAAGCTAGATGCAGGAAGAATGTTCCCAATGTTGGGGGAGTCCAGAACCAGGGGCCACAGTCTAAGAATAAAGGGGGGGGGGGGCATTTAAAACTGAGGTGAGAAGAAACCTTTTCACCCAGAGAGTTGTGAATTTGTGGAATTCTCTGCCACAGAAGGCAGTGCAGGCCAATTCACCGGATGAATTTAAAAGAGAGTTAGATAGAGCTCTAGGGGCTAGCGGAATCAAGGGATATGGGGAGAAGGCAGGCACGGGTTACTGATTGTGGATGGTCAGCCATGATCACAATGTATGGCGGTGCTGGCTCGAGGGGCCGAATGGCCTCCTCCTGCACAAAATTTCTATGTTTCTACTTCTAAATTACTTTAACAACCCTCTTCCTGTGCCTTATCGTTCCAGAATAGACAATAGACAATAGGTGCAGGAGGAGGCCATTCTGCCTCTATCCATCTATCAGGGATAGTTTCTTCCCAGCCGTTATCGGGCAACTGAACCATCTTGTCTTGTACTAGAGAAAGGTCCTGATCTCCCATCAACCTCATTGAGCCATCTTTAATCGGACTTGACAGGACTTTATCTTGCCATAAACATTATTCCCTTTATCCTGCGTCTGTACGCTATGAACGGCTATACTTGCCGTCATGTTGACTGGAGTAGCAGGCAGTGACTGGATGTATTATGCTGCCAGGACTTTCCAGTGACTGAATAACTGGCAATAAAAAAACCCCTTCTCACTGTGCGTCGGTACACGTGACCGTAAACTAAACTAAATTAAACTATTTGCCGGCTTGTTGCATCTAATGAGTTGCTTTGGGTACAATCTCTACAATCCACTACATTCTTAAACACCTCTGAAGAGTTTATAAAATATCTCATTTCAAGGATGACAGACCTTTGATTGTCAAGTTGTTCCTTAAACTCACCCCAAAGTGAGTGAAAATAACCTTCCCCCATTTATTCTCAGGACTCAGAATTCCATAAATTCTATTAAATCTTAAGGATTCTGCTATTTCGCCCCTCTCATTTAAAAATGCCTGATAGCGGCGTTGTGAATTTATACTCTTCCCAACGTACATAGCCCATTTTTATTTTGTGTGGGACTGAACTGCAGGTGCTGGTTTACATCGAAGAGAGGCACAAAATGCTGGAGTAACTCAGCGGGGCAGGCAGCACCTCCGGAGAAAAGGAAGGATGAGAGGGGATCTTATCGAAACGTATAAGATTATTAAGGGGTTGGACACGTTAGAGGCAGGAAACATGTTCCCAATGTTGGGGGAGTCCAGAACAAAGGGGCCACAGTTTAAGAATAAGGGGTAGGCCATTTAGAACGGAGATGAGGAAAAACTTTTGCAGTCAGAGAGTTGTGAATCTGTGGAATTCTCTGCCTCAGAAGGCAGTGGAGGCCAATTCTTTGAATGCATTCAAGAGAGAGCTAGATAGAGCACTTAAGGATAGCGGAGTCAGGGGGTATGGGGAGAAGGCAGGAACGGGGTACTGATTGAGAATGAACAGCCATGATCGCATTGAATGGCGGTGCTAGCTCGAAGGGCCGAATGGCCTACTCCTGCACCTATTGTCTATTGTCTATTGGAACGGGCGACGTTTCGGGTCGAGACCCTTCTTCAGACTGATTTGTCAGTCAGGGGAGAGAGAAAGGAGAGATATGAAAAGGTACATAGAACAAATGATGAAAGGTGTGCAAAAGGACAAATCATAGCCAGCAACGATGATCAAGCAACGGTGGGGCCCACAATGGTCCATTGTTGGCTGTGAGGAAGGTGAGGAGGAGATTTTTTTTTTAACCTAATTCATAGGTTGTGTTGCACAAGAAGAAATTATTGGCCGCACCGACTTGTCCCGTGAAGAGATAGGTTAGAGTATTGTGTTCAGTTTATTGTCATGAGACAGATGTCGGAAAGTGTGCAGAGAAGATCTACAAGGATGTTGCCAGGACTCGCAGGGCCTGAGCCACAGGGAGAGGTTGAGCAGGCTAGGGCTTTATTCCTTGGAGCGCAGGAGGATGGAGGGATGATCTTTTTTTTAGAGATACAGCACGGAAACAGGCCCTTCAGCCCACCGAGTCCGCACCGACCAGCGATCCCTGTGCCTATCTGAGTAAAGTTAGATATGCTGTTGTTCGTCCTCCGGTTTCGAAGATGACCATGACTTCTTGAAGTCATGACTTGCTCTTGACTTCAATTTAAGTGAGGGGGAGTTGCGCAGATTGTCGGCCTCACTCTCTCGTCCCGGCCTATCGGGCGCCAGCAGCAAGACATAGTCGAGACGGCTGGGGACAGGTCGGGATGCAGTAGATGGTCAGAAGTGTCCTACGTGTCTCACTCTGCCCTGTTTGCGCTCCACGGCGCTTTGCTGGGATCGTCTTTCTGCCCGTTGAACCTTCTGGTGGTTTCTCCGCGCAATCCGCCGAACCCAGGCTTCACCTGCTAGGTAGACAAGCTCTAAGCCGCTGGAACCAACGACCTGCCGACTGTAGGTTATCCACTTTGGTGGTAAGAATAAGAAGGCAGATTATTATCTGAATGGTGTCAAGTTAGGAAAAGGGGACGTACAACGTGATCTGGGTGTCCTAGTGCATCAGTCACTGAAAGGAAGCATGCAGGTACAGCAGGCAGTGAAGAAAGCCAATGGAATGTTGGCCTTCATAACAAGAGGAGTTGAGTATAGGAGCAAAGAGGTCCTTCTGCAGTTGTACAGGGCCCTAGTGAGACCGCACCTGGAGTACTGTGTGCAGTTTTGGTCTCCAAATTTGAGGAAGGATATTCTTGCTATTGAGGGCGTGCAGCGTAGGTTTACTAGGTTAATTCCCGGAATGGCAGGACTGTCATATGTTGAAAGACTGGAGCGACTAGGCTTGTATACACTGGAATTTAGAAGGATGAGAGGGGATCTTATCGAAACGTATAAGATTATTAAGGGGTTAGACACGTTAGAGGCCGGAAACATGTTCCCAATGTTAGGGGAGTCCAGAACCAGGGGCCACAGTTTAAGAATAAGGGGTAGGCCATTTAGAACAGAGATGAGGAAAAACTTTTTCAGTCAGAGAGTTGTGAATCTGTGGAATTCTCTGCCTCAGAAGGCAGTGGAGGCCAATTCTCTGAATGCATTCAAGAGAGAGCTAGATAGAGCTCTTAAGAATAGCGGAGTCAGGGGGTATGGGGAGAAGGCAGGAACGGGGTACTGATTGAGAGTGATCAGCCATGATCGCATTGAATGGCGGTGCTGGCTCGAAGGGCTGAATGGCCTACTCCTGCACCTATTGTCTATTGTCTATTGTCTATAAGTCCCATTAGGACTTGCCCACTGCCTGATAAGTCAGGTGTAGAGTACAGGTAAAGTACCCTCTCACAATCGTAACCATGTATAGTCGTTTTGTTGACTGGATAACACCCAGCTTTGCACAGTACCTCGGTTCATGTGACAATAATAACATACTAAACTAAAGTAACAGCATGTCACTAAAGTAAACAGACCCCTCAGCCCACCGAGCCCACGCCAACCCATTCACACTGGTTCCATGTTATCCCATTTTCTCTTCCACTCACTAGGCCATTTTTACAGAAGCCAATTAACCTACAAACCAGCACATCTTTGGGGACGTGGGAGGATTCTGGAGCACGCGGAGGAAAGGGGAGAACATGCAGACTCCACGCAAACAGCTCCCGAGGTCAGGATTGAATGAATGAATGAATGAATGAATGAATGAATAAGTTTATTGGCCAAGTAGGTGCACATACAAGGAATGTGCCTTGGTTCTCCGCTCACAAATGACAACACAAACACACAGTTAACAATTAAGAGTAAAGCATGATCACATCAAAACAATAAGGATACACCATTACGGTCTAAACATGGCGGCACGGTGGCGCAGCGGTAGAGTTGCTGCCTTACAGCGAATGCAGCGCCTGAGACTCAGGTTCGATCCTGACTACAGGCGCCGTCTGTACGGAGTTTGTACGTTCTCCCCGTGACCTGCGTGGGTTTTCTCCGAGATTTTCATATTTTATTTTCATATTTCATATTTCAGATACAGCTCGGAAACAGGCCTTTTCGGCCCACCAAGTCCGCGCCGCCCAGCGAGCCCTGCACATTAACACTATTCTACACACACTGGGGACAATTTTTACATTTACCCAGTCAATTAACCTACAGACCTGTACTTCTTTGGAGTGTGGGAGGAAACCGAAAATCTCGGAGAAAACCCACGCAGGTCACGGGGTTAACGTACAAACTCCGTACAGACGGCGCCCGTAGTCAGGATCAAACCTGAGTCTCCAGCGCTGCATTCGCTGTAAAGCAGCAACTCTACCGCTGCGCCACCGTGCTGCCTCCCACGCTCCAAAGACGTACAGGTATGCAGGTTAATTGACTGGGTAAACGTAAAAATTGTCCCTAGTGTGTGTAGGATAGTGTTAATGTGCGGGGATCGCTGGGCGGCGCGGACCCGGTGGGCCGAAGGGCCGGTTTCCGCGCTATATCTTTAAATCTGTATCTCTAAATCTAAATCTAAACATGTGGGTGAAAATAAACCAGAGCAAAAATGAGACTTTGGTTATTGAGCAGAACTATCAGTCGTGGATTGAACCTGGGTCTCCAGCGCTGTGAGGCAGCAGCTCTACCAGCTGTGCCATCGTGCTGCCCCTTGCTTTACTCAGCCTTGCTTGAATCTAGTTAGCCGACATCGAGCTCCTGACCCTCTAATTTAGTTGACTATTAGCTACTATTAGAGATGGGCGATAAATTTCTGCTTTACAAACACTGTCCACCTCCTGTGAACTTTTAATAAAAATACATTATCCTCATTAAGCCTCCTCATTACCTCTGTCAATGCATTTTTCACCAAGGATATATTGCGAATCATTCCCCCCTTCAAATTCCTCCTCTTTTCCTTTTACTTTCCGAGTATGAAATTGTAAATTCTGTCTCTCCCCTTCTCCACACTGCATTGAAATCAAGTCTCTTTATATTAAACTGGGAGGATAGAAACATAGAAACATAGAAAATAGGTGCAGGAGTAGGCCATTCGGCCCTTCGAGCCTGCACTGCCATTCAATATGATCATGGCTGATCATCCAACTCAGTATCCCGTACCTGCCTTCTCTCCATACCCCCTGATCCCTTTAGCCACAAGGGCCACATCTAACTCCCTCTTAAATATAGCCAATGAACTGGCCTCAAGTACCTTCTGTGGCAGATAATTCCACAGATTCACCACTCTGTGTGAAAAAAAACTTTCTCATCTCGGTCCTAAAAGACTTCCCCCTTATCCTTAAACTGTGACCCCTTGTTCTGGACTTCCCCAACATCGGGAACAATCTTCCTGCAACTAGCCTCTCCAACCCCTTAAGAATTTTGTACGTTTCTATAAGATCCCCCCTCAATCTTCTAAATTCCAGCAAGTACAAGCCGAGTCTATCCAGTCTTTCTTCATATGAAAGTCCTGCCATCCCAGGAATCAATCTGGTGAACCTTCTCTGTACTCCCTCTATGGCAAGAATGTCGTAATGGAAAGGATAACTTTTGCTTTAAGATTGCAACAGGGAATATTTTTGAAAAGGTGGGAAAAATTCGATGTTGTACATCATGCCCGTACGGCCATCATTTGTTTAAAGTGGATCTTTGTATCCTACTTCCGTGTCCTATCTCATTTTCCTTGATTTCATACCGCTCCAGAAGTAGTGATGAAATATTATAGAGGTATACCCCAAATGTTGGTTTTAGTTGTTTTTGTTTTTGTTTTTGTGTGTAGTTAAGCTTTGGATATGATCAAATGTCCAGTAAGTCATTACCCATCCTTGTAGTGCTTCCAATACCTGTGGTATTCTTTATTTTGGGATATGCAGTATTTGTTAACTACGGAGGGTTTAAGGTGAATGAGAATGTGTATCATTGTGGAATGTATGGAACTGGAAAATCAAAATCAAAATAGAATTATTAAAAAAAAAAAAAAACTGTGACCCCTTGTTCTGGACTTCCCCAACCTCGGGAACAATCTTCCTGCATCCAGCCTGTCCAACCCCTTAAGAATTTTGTAAGTTTCTATAAGATCCCCCCTCAATCTTCTAAATTCCAGCGAGTACAAGCCGAGTCAAGCCGAGGATGGAGGTAGGTCATTCAGTCCAATGAGTCTATGCTGCTGTTTCTTCTCAGTGCAAAGCTGTTTCAACTCCTTTCCTTTTCATAGAGTCATAGAGTCATACAGTGTGGCAACAGGCCCTTCGGCCCAACTTGCCCACACCGTCCAACGTGTCCTAGTTCCACCTGCCTGTGTTTGGCCCATATCCCATTAAACAAGTCCTGTCCGTGTACCCATCTAAATGTTTCTTAAACGTCATAAAGGTACTGAACCTGCCTCAACTACCTCCTCTGGCAGCTCATTCCATACACCCACCAATTTTTGCGTGAAAATTTACCCCTCAGGTTCCTATTAAACAGGAACCACCTGCTTTTGGCCCATATCCCTCTAAACCTGTCCTATCCATTTTAGTTTAGTTTAGTTTTTTTAGTTTAGAGATACAGCGCGAAAACAGGCCATTTTGGCCCACCGGGTCCGCGCCGACCAGTGATTCCCGCACATTAACACTATCCAAGGGTATCACAAATTGTTGGAGTAACTCAGCAGATTACCTTCGATTTGTACCAGCATCTGCAGTTATTTTCCTACATTCCTACATTGTAAATTTCCCCGGAGTGGGACGAATAAAGGAATATATTATTATGTTCCCAATGTTGGGGGACTCCAGAACCAGGGGCCACAGTTTAAGAATAAGGGGTAGGCCATTTAGAACTGAGATGAGGAAAAACTTTTTCAGTCAGAGAGTTGTGAATCTGCGGAATTCTCTGCCTCAGAAGGCAGTGGAGGCCAATTCTCTGAATGCATTCAAGAGAGAGCTAGATAGAGCTCTTAAGAATAGCGGGGTCAGGGGGTATGGGGAGAAGGCAGGAATGGGGTACTGATTGAGAATGATCAGCCATGATCACATTGAATGGCGGTGCTGGCTCGAAGGGCTGAATGGCCTCCTCCTGCATCCTTTGTCTATTGTCTATTGTCTATTATTATTCTTAACACTATCCTACACCCACTAGGGACAATTTTCACATTTACCAAGCCAATTAACCTACAAACCTGTGCGTCTTTGGAGTGTGTGAGGAAACCGAAGATCTCGGAGAAAACCCACGCAGGTCACGGGGAGAACGTCCAAACTCCGTACAGACGGCGCCCGTAGGCAGGATTGAACCCGGGTCTCCGGTGCTGCATTCGCTGTAAGGCAGCAACTCTACCGCTGCTCCACCGTGCCCCCCAAACTCACTCACTCCAGCCATCTGCCAATTGAGCCCGCCCGTCACTTGCCAGGCTTTGTCCTGACTGCCACCTCTTCACCAACTCTCCCCCCTTAACTGCAATCGTCCTGATCAAGGGTCCCGACTCGAAGCGTCACCTGTCCATTCCATCCACAGATGCTGCCTGATCCCCTGAGTTACTCCAGAACTTTGTAGAAAATAAAGAACTACAGATGCTGGTTTATAAACACAAAGCGCTGAGGTAACTCAGCAGGTCAGGCAGCATCACCGGAGAAAAAAGATGCGTGATGTTTCAGGTCAGAACCCTTCTTCAGACCAGAACTTTGTGTTTTGCCCAAGATTCCAGCATTTGCCGTTCATGGCATGTCAACATCCATTGTATTAGTTTAGAGATACTAAACTAGCGCGGAAACAGGCCCTTCGGCCCAACTGAGTCCACGCAGACCAGCGATCCCGCACACTAACGCTATCCTACACACACTGGGGACTATTTACGATTATATCAAGGCAAATAACCTACAAATCTGTACGTCTTTGGAGTGTGGGAAGAAACCGGAGCACCCAGAGAAAACCCACGCAGGTCACGGGGAGAATGTGCAAATTCCGTACAGACAGCACCCGTAGTCAGGATCGAGCCCGGGTCCATGGCGCTGTAAGGCAGCAACTCTACCCTTGCACCACCATGCTTTCCCACTGATTATTAGCTCCGTTGATGCATCCTTAGATATAGCTCTTAGGGCTAACAGGATGAAGGGATATGGGGAGAAAGCAGGAATGGGATAGTGATTTTGGATGATCAGACATCAGACATGGTCATATTGAATGCGGTGCTGGCTCGAAGGGCCGAATGGCCTACTCCTGCACCTATGCTTTTATTGTTCTATGTTTCGTCATCTTTTGATCTTCAGATGATCATCTAACTCCATCTCAGATACTCCCATGTGTAGACAAGTCTCACATGCGCATAGGGCTGCCAACTGTCCCGTATTAGCCGGGACATCCCGTATTTTGGGCTAAATTGGTTTGTCCCATACGGGACCACCCTTGTTCCTTATTAGGCCCGGGGGGCGCTGTAGCCCTGACGCTGTAGGCCCGGACACTGTAGCTCTGGACAGTGTAGGCCCGGACACTGTAGCTCCGGACAGTGTAGGTCCGGACACTGTAGGCCCGGACATTGTAGGCCCTGACACTGTAGCTCCGGACAGTGAAGGTCCGGATAGTGTAGGCCCGGACACTGTAGCTCCGGACACTGTAGGCCCAGACACTGTAGGCCCGGACACTGTAGCTCCGGACACTGAAGACCCGGACACTGTAGGCCCGGACACTGTAGCTCCGGACAGTGTAGGCCCGGACACTGTAGTTCCGGACAGTGTAGCTCCGGACACTGTAGGCCGGACATTGTAGGCCCGGACACTGTAGCTCCGGACACTGTAGACCCGGACACTGTAGGCCCGGACACTGTAGCTCCGGACAGTGTAGGCCCGGACACTGTAGTTCCGGACAGTGTAGCTCCGGACACTGTAGGCCGGACATTGTAGGCCCGGACACTGTAGATCCGGACACTGTAGGCCCGGACACTGTGGGCCCGGACACTGTAGGCCCGGACACTGTAGGCCCGGACACTGTAGCTCCGGACAGTGAAGGTCCCGACAGTGTAGGCCCGGACACTGTGGGTCCGGAAAGTGCAGGCCCTCGTCCCACGTGTCCTCGCCCAGCCAGCGGCCATGTGCTCACCCTCCGTCAATGGCGGCCGCCCGGGTCGGGAGGCGGGTTGCTACACAACCTCTGTCAGGCGGCGCACGGGCCTTCGGGCCTACACTGTTCGGAGCTAAAATGTCGGAAACCTAGAGTGTCGGGACCTACAGCATTGGGGCCTACAGTGTCAGGGCCTACAGCGTTGGGGCCTACAGTGTTGGGGCCTACAGTGTCGGGGCCTACAGTGTTGGGGCCTACAGTGTCGGGGCCTACAGTGTCGGGGCCTACAGTGTCGGGACCTACAGCATTGGGGCCTACAGTGTCGGGGCCTACAGCGTTGGGGCCTACAGCGTTGGGGCCTACAGCGTTGGGGCCTACAGTGTTGGGGCCTACATCGTTGGGGCCAACAGTGTCGGGGCCTAGAGCGTTGGGGCCTACAGTGTTGGGGCCTACAGTGTCGGGGCCTACAGTGTCGGGGCCTACAGCATTGAGGCCTACAGTGTCGGGGCCTACATCGTCTGGGCCTACAGCGCCGCCCCCCGGGCCTAACAGGGGACAAGGGCGGTCCCGTACGGGACAAAACTATTTAGCCCAAAATACGGGATGTCCTGACCAATACGGGACAGTTGGCAACCCTACCAGCACATCTCCTTTAAACCTTCTGCCGCTGACATGACCCTGTGGCTCAATGTAGTCTCCAGATTCTCCAAATCACGGTTATTCATTACTTCCAGTATAACACGAACAGCGTCTTTCTATATTACTATAAAAGCATCTTGCTACACTACAGGAATATCCACACTCAGTCAAACACAGACAACTTCTCTGGCACAAAGAATCCCAACGTAGCTTTTAAAATGATACAAACCCTTCTCAGAACCATTACCATAGAAAGGTGATCTCATTACTTTCACTGCCAACTTTTTATTCCCCCAGCAGAAAATTATTACAATTCAAGATTAGAAAATTCTGCTGAATTCTGTTGAATATGTATATACTTATTCTAAGATCCATTTTCGGAGTAGCTCATGTTTAAACCAATCAACGTTAATATAAGCGTGGGACAGAAATCCAAAGAGCGCTTTTTTAAAAGTCTCCTGTTTTACCCGTGATGAATACAAAATGAAGAAGGTTGCAAAAAGTGGCGAACACTGCCCAGTCCATCACGGGTACTGACCTCCCCACCATCGAAGGGATCTACAGGAGGACCTGCCCCAAAAAGGCAGCCAGCATCATCAGAGACCACACACCACCCTGGCCACGCACTCATTACACAGGATGAGAGGGGATCTTATCGAAACATAAGATTATTAAGGGTTTGGACACGTTAGAGGCAGGAAACATGTTCCCAATGTTGGGGGAGTCCAGAACAAGGGGCCACAGTTTAAGAATAAGGGGTAGGCCGTTTAGAACTGAGATGAGGAAAAACTTTTTCAGTCAGAGTTGTAAATCTGTGCAATTCTCTGCCTCAGAAGGCAGTGGAGGCCAATTCTCTGAATGCGCTCAAGAGAGAGCTAGATAGAGCTCTGAGGATAGAGCGGCACGGTGGCGCAGCGGTAGAGTTGCTGCCTTACAGCGAATGCAGCGCCGGAGACTCAGGTTCGATCCTGACTACGGGCGCCGTCTGTACGGAGTTTGTACGTACTCCCCATGACCTGCATGGGTTTTCTCCGAGATCTTCGGTTTCCTCCCACACTCCAAAGACATACGGGTATGTAGGTTAATTGGATGGGCAAATGTAAAAATTGTCCCTAGTGGGTGTAGGATAGTGTTAGTGTGCGGCGATTGCTGGGCGGCGCGGACACGATGGGCCAAAGGGCCTGTTTCTGCGCTGTATCTCAAAAAAAAATCTAAAATAGCGGAGTCAGGGGGTATGGGGAGAAGGCAGGAACAGGGTACTGATCATGGCTGATCATTCTCAATCAGTATCCCGTTCCTGCCTTCTCCCCATACCCACTGACTCCACTATCCTTAAGATTTCTATCTAGCTCTCTCTTGAATGCATTCTGAGAACTGGCCTCCACTGCCTTCTGAGGCAGAGAATTCCACAGATTCACAACTCTCTGACTGAAAAAGGTTTGGGAACATGTTTCCTGCCTCTAACGTGTCCAACCCCTTAATAATTCCTCCATATCCATGTGCTATTCAAAAGGCTCTTAAATGTCACTATCGTATCTGCCTCCACCACCACACCCAGCAGTGTGTTCCAGGCACTAACCACCCTCTGTGTCAAAAACTTGCCCTGTGCATCTATCTCCTTTAAGCTCTGACCCACCCACCTTACAACTATTCCCTCTCGTATTTGAATTTTTCCACATTGGGAAAATATTCTAACACTCTGCCTTATCTATGCTTCTCATAATTTTATATACTTTAGTTTAGTTTAGTTTAGTTTAGTTTAGTTTAGAGATACAGCGCGGAAACAGGCCCTTCGGCCCACTGGGTCCGTGCCGACCAGCGATCCCTGCACACTAACACTATCCTACACCCATGAGGGACAATTTTTACATTTACCCAGTCAATTAACCTACAAACCTGCACGTCTTTGGAGTGTGGGAGGAAACCGAAGATCTCGGAGAAAACCCACGCAGATCACGGGGAGAACGTACAAACTCCGTACAGACGGCGCCCGTAGTCAGGATCTAACCCGGGTCTCCGACGCTGCATTCGCTGTAAGGCAGCAACTCTATCGCTGCGCCACCGTGCGGCCCTGTCTATCAGATCGTCCCGCAACCTCCAACGTTCTCTTCAAAATGATCCATGTCTGCCCAACCTCTCCCTGCAGCTAATAAATCCTAATCCTGTCATCATTCTGGTAAACCTCCTCTGCACCAGAAGGATTTGGAGGCTTTGGAAAGTGTGCAGAAGAGATTTAACAGAATGATGCTTGGATTATGGGCATTAGTTATTCATAAGTTCATAAGGTATAGGAGGATAATTAGGCCATTCGGACCATCAAGTCTATTAGATTTAGATTTAGATTTTTAGATTTTTAGATTTAGAGATACAGCGCGGAAACAGGCCCTTCGGCCCACCGGGTCCGCGCCGCCCAGCGATCCCCGCACATTAACACTATCCTACACACACTTGGGACAATTTTTTACATTTGCCCAGCCAATTAACGTACATACCTGTACGTCTTTGGAGTGTGGGAGGAAACCGAAGATCTCGGGGAAAACCCACGCAGGTCACGGGGAGAACGTACAAACTCCGTACAGACAGCGCCCGTAGTCAGGATCGAACCTGAGTCTCCGGCGCTGCAATCGCTGTAAGGCAGCAACTCTACCGCTGCGCCACCATGCCACCATTCCGCCATACAGTCTTGGCTGATCTATCTTTCCCGCCCAACCCCATTCTCCTGCCTTTTACCCATAACCACTGACACCCGTACTAATCAAGCACCTGTAAATCTCTGCCTTAAAAATATCCATCGACTTGACCACGTTGAAGCTTACTGAATAGTGAAAGGCCTGGATAGAGTTGATGGGAAAAGGATGGTTCTACTAGTGGGAGACTCTAGGACCAGAGGTCACAGCCTCAGAATAAAAGGACGTCCCTTTAGAAAGGTGAAGAGGTGGAACTTCTACAGTCAGAGGGTGGTGAACCTGTGGAATTCATTGCCACAGATGGTTGTGGAGGTCAAGTCAATGGATACTTTTAAGGCAGCGATGGCCAGATTCTTGATTTGTACGGGTGTCAGGAGTTACGGGGAGAAGGCAGGAGAATGGGATTGAGAAGGCAAGATTGATCAGCCACGATCGAACAGTGTAGTAGACGTGATGGGCCAAATGGCCTAATTCTGCTCTGATCACTTATGAACACGAGTCTTTGTATCAATGGCTGAGTGTGATTCAGATATGTTGCGTCAAGGCCTGAGAGTGGTCGTGAGCCCATGTTCACAAGTTCACAAGTTCACAATTTACAGGAGTAGAAGTAGGCCATTCGGCCCATCGAGTCTACTCCGCCATTCAACCATGGCTGATCCCTGCCACCTAATCCCATTCTCCTGCCTTCTCCCCGTAACCCTTGACACCCGTTCTAATCAAGAACATGTCTATCTCTGCCTTAAAAATATCCACTGACTTGGCCTCCACAGCCCTCTGTGGCAACGATTTCCACAGATTCACCACCCTCTGACGGTAGCCATGTGTCGATAACTATGGAGTCAAGAGCCCTTAAACCAGATCCAGATTGAGATTGGGTTATTATTATCCGGCAGCTTGTTCCAGGCACCCACCACCCTTTATGCAAAAAAGATACCCCTCAAGTTCCTATTAAATCTTTCCCTTAAAACGTAGTGGGCGGCACGGTGGCGCAGCGGTAGAATTGCTGCCTTACAGCGAATGCAGCGCCGGAGACTCAGGTTCGATCCTGACTACGGGCGCCGTCTGTACGGAGTTTGTACGTTCTCCCCGTGACCTGCCCGGGTTTTCTCCGAGATCTTCGGTTTCCTCCCACACTCCAAAGACGTACAGGTATGTAGGTCAATTGACTGGGTAAATGTAAAAATTGTCCCTGGTGTGTGTAGGATAGTGTTAATGTGTGGGGATCGCTGGGCGGCGCGGACTCGGTGGGCCGAAGGGCCTGTTTCCGCGCTGTATCTCTAAATCTAAAATCTAAAAAAAATCTAAAAAATCTAAAACTCTGTCCTCTGGTTCACGCTTCCCGACTCTGGGCAAGACACTGTGCGTCCACCCGATCTATTCCTCTCATGATTTTGTTCACCACTGCAAGATCACCCCTCGTCCTCTCGATGGTAATGGTTGAGTATAATTGAAAGACCTGGTGTCAACGGCTGCAGAGTTTTTACATCAATATCCGTAGAGCAGAGAAATCAAAATTTCTATTGCGTTAACAGCAAAGTGTAATTGGATTATTTAACGCTGATAGCAGTTTGATTGCGGACTACACATTATGAATGGAGTATAATTTTGGAATATTTGCATTAATAGCAGGCTGAGGCTTACATCTCCAATGGTTCAATGGGTCAATGGTGCTTTTACTGTCACGGGAGCGAAAAGCATGATTAAATTATTTTCTTACCAACGGCCCGGTGCAGTATTCCCATACGTCGTCAATCAGCAAAGTGTACAGAAATTGATGGGCGCAGCGGTAGAGTTGCTGCGTTCCAGCGTTTCTTTCAGCACCAGAGACATGGGTTCGATCCCGACCGCGGGCGTTTGTCTGTACGGAGTCTGTACGTTCTCCCCGTGACCCGCGCGGGTTTTCTCCGAGATCTTTGGTTTCCTCCCACGCTCGAAAGGTGCACAGGTTTGCAGGTAAATTGGCTTGGTTTAAGTGTAAAAACAATTGCCCCTAGCATGTGTAGGATAGTGTTCGTGTGCGAGGATCGCTGGTCAGTGTGGGCCGAAGGGCCTGTTTCCTCGCTGTATCTCGAAACTAAACCAAACTTCACTGTTCCCGCATGCGAGTGGGCACCATGTTTGGGCGCCATTTTCCAAGTCCAGTCCGCGCTCCAGTTCTCAGGGGAGGTGGACGATCCGGGCGAGGCCCAGGCTGTGGCGGGGCCTCCAGCCATCGCCTTCCTTGGACGCCGCGTCCCTCTCCTCTCCTCTCCTTCGCCCGTCCACCTTTGTGCCCCAGGGGTTGGGAGCCTCCAGCCTCGAGGGCACGATGAGCCCGACACGGGTTCCCTCTCCTTTCCTCCCATCCTTTGCTCCTCGCCCTTCCCATCCATCGTCATCACCAGCTCCACCTTCCCGGTCCCTCTGGTCTTCGAAGGTCAAGCACAGGTTGGCTCAACGGCTCCCCTACAGGCCACGGTCGGCCGGCTCCTCTGTACAGCTCTCAATTAATGGATTTTCTAATTAGTTTAGTTTAGTTTAGTTTAGTTTAGTTTAGTTTAGTTTAGTTTAGACAATAGGCAATAGACAATAAGTGCAGGAGTAGGCCATTCGGCCCTTCGAGCCAGCACCGCCATTCAATGTGATCATGGCTGATCATTTCTCAATCAGTACCCTGTTCCTGCCTTCTCCCCATACCCCCTGACTCCGCTATCCTTAAGAGCTCTATCTAGCTCTCTCTTGAATGCATTCAGAGAATTGGCCTACACTGCCTTCTGAGGCAGAGAATTCCACAGATTCACAACTCTCTGACTGAAAAAGTTTTTCCTCATCTCTGTTCTAAATGGCCTACCCCTTATTCTTAAACTGTGGCCCATGGTTCTGGACTCCCCCAACATTGGGAACATGTTTCCTGCCTCTAACGTGTCCAACCCCTTAATAATCTTATACGTTTCGATAAGATCTCCTCTCATCCTTCTAAATTCCAGTGTATACAAGCCTAGTCGCTCCAGTCTTTCAACATCTTTTAGTTTAGTTTAGTTTAGTTTAGTTTAGTTAAGTTTAGTTTAGAGACCCAGCGCTGTAACAGGCCCTTCGGCCCACTGAGTCCGTGCCGACCAGCGATCCCCACACGCTGACACTATCTTGCACACGCGGGGGACAATTTGCAATTTTTACCGAAGCCAGTGAACCTACAAACGTGTACGTCTTTGGAGTGTGGGAGGAAACCGGAGATTCCGGAGAAAACCCACGCTGTCACGGGAAGAATGTAATTAGGATTGAACCCGGGTCTCTGGCAACTCTATCGCTGCTATTTATTCACAAAATGCTGGAGTAACTCAGCAGGTCAGGCAGCATCTCGGGAGAGAAGGAATGGGTGACGTTTCGGGTCGAGACCCTTCTTCAGACTGATGTCAGGGGGGCGGGACAAAGGAAGGATATAG
This sequence comes from Rhinoraja longicauda, assembly GCF_053455715.1. Taxonomy (NCBI): domain Eukaryota; kingdom Metazoa; phylum Chordata; class Chondrichthyes; order Rajiformes; family Arhynchobatidae; genus Rhinoraja; species Rhinoraja longicauda. Next base: position 6,624,415 of record NC_135960.1, on the reverse strand, counting down.
GTGGAGACAGGAAGATGGAGGGAGATCTGGGAAGAGGGAGGGGAAGAGAGGGACAGAGGAACTATCTAAAGTTGGAGAAGTCGATGTTCATACCGCTGGGATGCAAACTGCCCAGGCGAAATATGAGGTGCTGTTCCTCCAATTTCTGGTGGGCCTCACTATGGCACTGGAGGAGGCCCATGATAGAAAGGTCAGACTGGGAATGGGAGGGGGAGTTGAAGTGCTTGGCCACCGGGAGATCAGTCTGGTTAATGCGGACCGAGCGCAGGTGTTCAGTGAAGCGATCGCCGAGCCTGCGCTTGGTTTCGCCGATGTGAATAAGTTGACATCTAGAGCAGCGGATGCAATAGATGAGGTTGGAGGAGGTGCAGGTGAACCTTTGTCTCACCTGGAAAGACTCTTTGGGTCCTTGGATGGAGTTGAGGTGGGAGGTAAATCTCTATCGCTGCGCCTTGGATAGTCTGGATTGAAGGCGACGGAGGTCATCAGGATAAGAGGTTGTGGGGGGTGGGGGGTGGGGGGGGGTGCGGGGAGACAAGGAGGGGGCTGATTAAACTGTTGCGTTTATGGAAATGTCTTTGCGTGAGGTTTGACTGCCCTTGTGAGGATGGCACAACCAGCTCTGGATTTTACGTGTCACTGACAGTTTCATTCAGGGTGTCCTTCGGAAAGGCGGTGTGACACATTAGAGTTTGTGTTAATGAGATTGGTCTATGTAAATTAAGATCAGTGTGAGATTGCAGTGTGTATGTTAATGGGAAGTGTGAGGATGAACAATTAATATTTATAACAGCAAAATACCACAGTCGACTTTGTCTTGAACGATGACACCATTGCAATCATCATTGCCTGAACTAGCTGTGCTTAAAGTGGACACAGGTGGACAAGACAGCAGGGGTAGAGTTGCTACCTCACAGCACCAGAGACCCTGGTTCGATCCACACTCCGGGTGCTGTCTGTACGGAGTTTGCACGTTCTCCCCGTGACCTGCCTGGGCTTTCTCCGGGTGCTCCGGTTTCCTCCCACGCTCCAAAGACGTGCAGGCTTGTAGGTTAATTGGCTTCAGTAAAGATTGTAAATTGTCCCTGGTGTGTGTGGGATAGTGCTGGTTCCAAACTTGGAATGAGAAAGGTCTTTTCAAAATAGTCAATTCACTCTAACAAGAGATCTGAAGAACTAGAGGTCTGAAGAAGGGTCTCGACCCGAAACGTCACCCATTCCATCTCTCCTGAGATGCTGCCTGACCTGCTGAGTTACTCCAGCATTTTGTGATTCCTTCGCTTTGTACCAGCATCTGCAGTTATTTTCCTACAGAGATCTTGTGTGACAATTGACTTTTTCATCATTGCCGACTGAGCTACCAATTTAGGAACCCAAAGAATTCTAGCTAATGTAAAGTGTATTAATTGGTACAAAGGATATGTGTCATATTATCATTACACCAGGCAGCAGAGTGGTGCAGCGATATAGTCTACGGGAGCTTGGCTGTACGGAGTTTGTACGTTCTCCCCGTGATAGTTGGTAGCTCAGCTCACACTTTAGAAGAATGAGAGGGGATCTCATCGAAACATATAAGATTATTAAGGGGTTGGACACGTTAGAAGCAGGAAACATGTTCCCAATGTTGGGGGAGTCCAGAACAAGGGGTCACACAGTTTAAGAATAAGGGGTAGGCCCTTTAGAACGGAGATGAGGAAAAACTTTTTCAGTCAGAGAATTGTGGAATTGTGGAATTCATTGCCTCAGAAGGCAGTGGAGGCCAATTCTCTGAATGCATTCAAGAGAGAGCTAGACAGAGCTCTTAAGGATTGCGGAGTCAGGGGGCATGGGGAGAAGGCAGGAACGGGGTACTGATTGAGAATGATCAGCCATGATCACATTGAATGGTGGTACTGGCTCGAACGGCCGAATGGCCTCCTCCTGCACCTATTGTCTATTACCTATTGTCTATTGACCTGCGTGGGTTGTCTCCGGGTGCTCCGGTTTCCTCCCATGCTCCAAAGACGTGCAGGTTTGTAGGTTAATTGGCTTCAGTATAAATTGTTAATTGTTCTTAGTGCCCATCAGATAGTGTGAGTGTGTGGGGTGATCGGATAGTCAGTGCTGACATTCCTCCCCACCATTTCTGTTTCTGTTTTCTGCTGCCCAACCGTCAGCAGCTGGGCTATTATCGTGCTGGTTGTGGATCACTCTATCCCGGCCTTTCATTATTCGGTGTTTCCATGCTGCATCTTTCAACGGTGAAAAACCCTGACACGCCAGAGAGAAAGTAACAGGCGTGGGCAGCGGCATGGGCTGCCATTCGGCCCATCGAGTCTACTCCGCCATTCAATCGTGGCTGATCCATCTCTTCCTCCCAACCCCATTCTCCTGCCTTCTCCCCACAACCCCTGACACCCGCACTAATCATGAATCTATCTATGTCTGCCTTAGAGGTATCCACTGACTTGGCCTCTACAGCCTTCCGTGCCTAATTCCACATATTCACAACCCTCTGACTAATAAGATTCCTCCTCATTTCCTTCCTAAAGGAACTTCCTTTAATTCTGAGGCTGTGACCTCTAGTACCTCTAGCTATTGAGGGCGTGCAGCGTAGGTTTACTAGGTTAATTCCCGGAATGGCGGGATTATCATATGTTGAAAGACTGGAGCGACTAGGCTTGTATACACTGGAATTTAGAAGGATGAGAGGGGATCTTATCGAAACGTATAAGATTATTAAGGGGTTGGACATGTTAGAGGCAGGAAACATGTTCCCAATGTTGGGGGAGTCCAGAACAAGGGGCCACAGTTTCAGAATAAAGGGTAGGCCATTTTAGAACTGAGATTAGGAAAAACTTTTTCAGTCAGAGAGTTGTGAATCTGTGGAATTCTCTGCCTCAGAAGGCAGCGGAGGCCAATTCTCTGAATGCATTCAAGAGAGAGCTGGATAGAGCTCTTAAGGGTAGCGGAGTCAGGGGGTATGGGGAGAAGGCAGGAACGGGGTACTGATTGAGAATGATCAGCCATGATCACATTGAATGGCGGTGCTGGCTCGAAGGGCCGAATGGCCTCCTCCTGCACCTATTGTCTATTGTCTATTGAGACTCTCCCACGAGCGGAAACATCCTCTCTCCATCCACTCTATCTAAGCATTTCACTATTTGGTAAACTTTCAATGAGGTCCCCCTTCGTTCTTCTAAAACTCCAGCGAGTACAGGCCCAGTGCCGACAAACACTAATCGTACGTTAACCCACTTATTCCTGGGATTCTTCTCAGAAACCTCCTCTGGGCCCTCTCCAGAGCCAACACATCCTCCCTCAGATATGGTGCCCAGAATTGCACACAATACTCCAATTGTAGCCTGACCAGTAGTAACTAGATTGCCCAGGATATCAACCTAATCTGTAATTACTCTGAGGTTCAGTTTAGTTTATTGTCACGTGTACCGAGTGTACAATGAAAAGCTTTTGTTGCGTGCTAACCAAGTCAAGTCAAGTCAATTTTATTTGTATAGCACATTTAAAAACAACCCACATTGACCAAAGTGCTGTACATCATTTCAGGTACTAAGAAATGAACATACAATGGCACACACACATCACAGCACATCCATAAGCAGTTCACAGCGCCCCCTCAGAGGGCCTCAAATGCCAGGGAGTAGAAATAGGTTTTGAGCCTGGACTTAAAGGAGTGGATGGAGGGGGCAGTTCTGATGGGGAGAGGGATGCTGTCCCACAGTCTAGGAGCTGCAACCGCAAAAGCGCGGTCACCCCTGAGCTTAAGCCTAGACCGCGGGATAGTCAGTAGCCCCAAGTCGGCCGACCTGAGGGACCTGGAGATAGAGTGGTGGGTTAGAAGATTTTTGATATGGGGGGGGGGCAAGCCCGTTTAGGGCTTTGTATGTAAGACCAGTCAGTGAAAGGACAATACATGATGTCAATCGATCCATTTACAGTGTATAGATACATGATAATGTTTAGTACAAGGTAAGGTATTTATTCACAAAATGCTGGAGTAACTCAGCAGGTCAGGCAGCATCTCAGCAGAGAAGGAATGGGTGACGTTTCGGGTCGAGACCCTTCTTCAGACTGATGTCAGGGGGGGCGGGACAAAGGAAGGATATAGGTGGAGACAGGAAGATAGAGGGAGATCTGGGAAGGAGGAGGGGAAGAGAGGGACAGAGGAACTATCTAAAGTTTGAGAAGTCGATGTTCATACCACTGGGCTGCAAGCTGCCCAGGCGAAATATGAGGTGCTGTTCCTCCAATTTCCGGTGGGCCTCACTATGGCACTGGAGGAGGCCCATGACAGAAAGGTCAGACTGGGAATGGGAGGGGGAGTTGAAGTGCTCAGCCACCGGGAGATCAGTTTGGTTAATGCGGACCGAGCGCAGGTGTTGAGCGAAGCGATCGCCGAGCCTGCTTTAGTACAAGGTAAAGTCACCAAAGTCCAATCAAGGTTCGAGGGTCTCCAATGAGGGAGTTCGTAGTTCAGCGCTGCTCTCTGGTTGTGGTAGGATGGCTCAGTTGCCTGATAACAGCTGGGAAGAAACTGTCCCTGAATCTGGAGGTGTGCGTTTTCATACTTCTATAGCTCTTGCCCGATGGGAGAGGGGAGAAGAGGGAGTGGCCGGGGTGCGACTCGTCCTCGATTATGCTGCTGGCCTTGCCGAGGCAGCGTGAGGTAGCAATGGAGTCAATGGAAGGGAGGTTGGTTTGTGGGACGGTCTGGGCTGCGTCCACAATCCGCTGCAATTCCTTGCGGTCTGGGATGGATGGTTGACAGCTCCTGACTGGAAGCCGCGACACGAAACGCCGACTCCCGCCCGAATCAGAGGGAGAGCCGTCCCTCCGCGTGAAACTAATGTCGCCATCAGTGGAGAGACTGAAGAGAAAGGTGAGGAGAAATGTTATTGAGCAGGGTTGACGGAACACAAGAATCTTTTTTTCAGGAGCAGAGCTGCGAGAGAATGTTTAATAGCACTGATGGAAACATCGAGCGGGCTAACCTTTATCACTGGGCAGAATAACGTGAGTTGGAGAATAAGAGTCAGATAAGGGTTTTTGAAATTTGCTCTGCGTATAATTTATATCTTTTAGTTATCGGGTTTCAATGCAGCATGAAATAGTTTTCTGATCAAAGGCGTTTGTAAATTTCTATCAGAAGAGCTGAGTGACACAGCTACCACATGGCCATTAAGGCAGTTCTTGCTGTCTGCCACAGAAGGCAGTGGAGTCCAATACACTAGATGTTTTCAAGAGAGAGTTAGATATAGCTCTGAGGGCTAACGGGATCAAGGGATATGGGGAGAAAGCAGGAGCGGGGTACTGATTCTGGATGATCAGCCGTGATCATATTGAATGGCGGTGCTGGCTCGAAGGGCCGAATGGCCTACAGATCCGGGCCTAAAGTGTCCGGGCCTACAGCGTCCTAATACTGGACAAGGGCGGTCCCGTACGGGACAAACCAATTTAGCCCAAAATACGGGATGTCCCGGCTAATACGGGACAGTTGGCAACTGGAAGCATATGGAAAGAAGTACAAGTGGCTCATAATTGTTCCCACCGATTATTTCAACAATTTCCTTCCAAATGCCGACAAAGACTCTCGAGAAACCTCAACTTGGCACTCGTGGTGTCCACAGCCAATCTCGCCTGACTTTTTCAGTCAGAGAGTTGTAAATCTGTGGAATTCTCTGCCTCAGAAATGCCTCACTGGAATTTAGAAGGTTGAGAGGGGATCTTATCGAAACATATAAGATTATTAAGGGGTTGGACACGTTAGAGGCAGGAAACATGTTCCCAATCTTGGGGGAGTCCAGAGCCAGGGGCCACAGTTTAAGAATAAAGGGTAGGCCATTCAGAACGGAGATGAGGAAAAACTTTTTCAGACAGAGACTTGTGAATCTGTGGAATTCTCTGCCTCAGAAGGCAGTGGAGGCCAATTCTCTGAATGCATTCAAGAGAGAGCTAGATACTCTTAAGGATAGCGGAGTCAGGGGGTATGGGGACAAGGCAGGAACAGGGTACTGATTGAGAATGATCAGCCATGATCACATTGAATGGTGGTGCTGGCTCGAAGGGCCGAATGGCCTACTCCTGCACCTATTGTCTATTGTCCATTGTCTATAGAAGGCAGTGGAGGCCAATTCTCTGGATGCTTTCAAGAGAGAGCTAGATAGAGCTCTTAAAGATAGCGGAGTCAGGGGGTATGGGGAGAAGGCAGGAACGGGGTACTGATTGAGAATGATCAGCCATGATCACATTGAATGGCGGTGCTGGCTCGAAGGGCCGAATGGCCTCCTCCTGCACCTATTGTCTACGTTTCTATGTTTCTATGAATTGGGAAATTCTATGTTTTGGGAAATTGTCGGCTGGAAAGGGTGCAGAGAAGATGGATGAGGATGTTGCCTGTACTCGAGGGTCTGAGCTTTTTCCAGTTTAGTTATAGTTTAGTTTAGAGACAGGCCCTTCGGCCCACCGGGTCCACGCTGACCAGCGATCGCCCCGCACATTAACACCACCCTACACCCACTAGGGACAATTTTTACATATTACCCAGTCAATTAACCTACATACCTGTATGTCTTCGGAGTGTGGGAGGAAACCAAAGATCTCGGTGAAACCCCACGCAGGTCAGGGGGAGAACGTGCAAACGCCGTACAGACGGCACCTGTAGTTAGGATCGAACCCGGGTCTACGGCGCTTTATTCCCTGTAAGGCAGCAACTCTACCGCTGCACCGCCGTGACCGTCCATCGGGAGCCCGTAGCTTTTGGGAGAGAGCGGGACGGTGGCGCAGCGGTAGAGTTGCTGCCTTACAGCGAATGCAGCGCCGGAGACTCAGGTTCGATCCTGACTATAGGCCCCATCTGTACGGAGTTTGTACGTTGTCCCCGTGACCTGCGTGGGTTTTCTCCGAGATCTTCGGTTACCTCCCACACTCCAAAGACGTACAGGTATGTAGGTTAATTGGCTGGGCAAATGTAAAAATTGTCCCTAGTGGGTGTAGGATATTGTTAGTGTGCGGCGATCACTGGGCGGCGCGGACTCGGTGGGCCGAAGGGCCTGTTTCTGCGCTGTATCTCTACTTTTTAAAAGAGGCGTACAAAATGATGAGAGGAGTAGATCGGATGAATGCATTGAGTCTCTTGCCCAGAAGTAGGGGAATCGAGAACCAGAGGACATAGGCCTAAGGGGAAGGGGAAAGGAATCTTTTTGCCCAGAGTAGGAGAATCATGTCCATCGGTCGGTAGGTTTTAGGCGCCATCTTGTATCCTTCCAGTCCAATTTGTTTGTTTAAATTGGAGTCTCAACTTGGCCACAAAAGCCTGTTGCCCTGGCGATGGCACTGGGTTGGAGTTTCAATGGTCGCCCGCGGTGACCAGGTGCTGCGTCCATGTCCTCTACCGCTGCTCTACCACTCTACCAGGGCGTGCAACGTAGGTTCACTAGGTTGATTCCCGGAATGGCGGGACTGTCGTATGTTGAAAGGCTGGAGCAATTAGGCTTGTATACACTGGAATTTAGAAGGATGAGGGGGGATCTTATTGAAACATATAAGATAATTTGGGGATTGGACACATTAGAGGCAGGAAACATGTTCCCAATGTTGGGGGAGTCCAGAACAAGGGGCCACCGTTTAAGAATAAGGGGTAGGCCATTTAGAACGGAGATGAGGAAGAACTTTTTCAGTCAGAGAGTGGTGAAGGTGTGGAATTCTCTGCCTCAGAAGGCAGTGGAGGCCAGTTCGTTGGATGCTTTCAAGAGAGAGCTGGATAGAGCTCTTAAGGATAGCGGAGTGAGGGGGTATGGGGAGAAGGCAGGAACGGGGTACTGATTGAGAGTGATCAGCCATGATCGCATTGAATGGCGGTGCTGGCTCGAAGGGCTGAATGGCCTACTCCTGCACCTATTGTCTATTGTCTATTGTCTATTGTCTCTGTGCCGCTGCAGACCGTTCGTTCCGGGTCTTCGTCAGCCGGGAGCGGCGTCCGATCTCATGGAGCCCCAGGCCCCCAGCGGTCCCACTCTGCCAACTGGGACAGTCCAACGCCACCTCGACGTCGGCCCGTAAACACGGCGTCACTCCCATCCGACGGCCATCGCTCAGTTTCCGCACCCCTCTCTCCTCCCCCGTGCCTACTGTCGTGACCTTTTGAGCTGGGTCCCCCTGAGGCTGGAGCTGGAGCTGTTTACATTAGTTCAGAGATGCAGCATGGAAACAGAGTCATACAGCGTGGAAACAGGCCCTTCGGCCCAACTTGCCCACACCAGCCAACATGCCCCATCTACACGAGTCCCACCTGCAGGTATTTGGCCCAATATCTCTCTAAACCTGTCCTATCCATGTACCTGTCTAAATGCTTCTTTAACGTTGCAAAGCTACCTGCTTCAAGTACCTCCCCTGGCAGCTCGTTCCATACACCCACCACCCTTTATGTACAAAGGTTACCCCTCAGGTTCCTATTAAAGATTTCCCCTCTCACTTTAAACCTATGTCTTCTGGTTCTCGATTTCCCTACCCTGGGCACAAGACTCTATGTGTTTACCCGATCTATTCCTCTCATGATTGTCTACACCTCTATAAGATATGGGGCAAGGGAAACAGTGGGAACTGAGGTACCAGAAGACACAAAGCATTCATGTACGTCCCGATTAGAACGTTCAATAATCTGCTCACAGAGCATGAATTATTAACCATAACAGTAGCTCGGTTTAAAGTATTCCGCTAATTAACATGTAACCCAAAGCTGGAAGTCTTCTTCAGCTTGGGGACAAGGAGTGGGTAGAATGGTGTAAGAATGATATTGGGAACAGTTGTATTAACATCAAACTAAATGTGGGTCCATGCTTCTGCCTCATACGCTCACGAGACCCAGGGGAGGTTTTCAATCTTTGCTTCTCCTTTCAAATCTCCCACTGCAACTCGAGAGGACACAGAGTCAGTCAGCCATCGGTACGGGATAACTAGTGTGGCACAGTGGCGCAGCGGTAGAGTATCTGCCTTCTGGGACATCCCGTATTTTGGGCTAAATTGGTTTGCCCCGTACGGGACCGCCCTTATCCCGTATTAGGCTCGGGGGGGGGGGCGCGCTGTAGGCCCGGAGCCTGTAGACCCGGACCCTGTAGGCCCGGACACTGTAGGCCCGGACACTGTAGGCCCGGACACTGTAGGCCCGGGGGCCGCTGTAGGCCCAGACAGTGTAGGCCCGGACGCTGTAGGCCCGGACACTGTAGGCCCGGAGGCCACTGTAGGCCCAGACACTGTAGGCCTGGACACTGTAGGCCTGGACACTGTAGGCCCGGAGGCCGCTGTAGGCCCGGACAGTGTAGGCCCGGACACTGTAGGCCCGGACACTGTAGGCCCCTGCGCCGCTGTAGGCCCGGACAGTGTAGGCCAACGGAGTGTGCTCGGGGAGCAGGGCCGAGTGTGTTCAACGAATGGAGGTTGCATAGCAACCTGCTTCCCGGCCCTGGCAGCCGCCATTGGTGGAGCGGGAGCACGTCCATTGGTGGAGCGGGAGCACGTCCATCGGTGGAGCGGGAGCACGTGGCCGCTGGCTGGGTGAGGTCACATGGGCACGGGCAGTGACGTCATCTTTTGTCCCTTATTTGGTAATTAGAAAGTTGGCAACCATACTTACAGCACCAGAGACCCGAGTTTGTCGTAAGGTCATATGGGATAGGAGTAGAATTAGGCCATTTGGCCCATTTAGTCTACTCCGCCATTCAATCATGGCTGATCTATCTCTCCCTCCTAACCCCATGCTCCTGCCTTCTCCCCGTAATCCCTGACACCCTTACTGATCGAGATGCGATTGTTTTCCGGATCGTATCTCCGGTCGCTCTGCGGCCTAACATCATGGAGCTGGCGGCCATGCCTGAGACTGAAGTTGAGCCCCTCCGCGGGGATGTGGACTTACCATCAGAGCGTGCGACCCCTTGCCTGGGACCGACGCTCCAACCGCGGCCTGCGGAATTTAACATCGCGGAGCTCGCAGTCTCGGGTTGAGACCGGTCGGGAGCTCCAAAGCCGTACGAAGTTCGATAGCCCCGACCCGGGATAGATCGCCCGGCACGGGGGAGCTGAGATTCCCCCCTCCCCAGTGCAGGAGCTTGATGGCCCCGACAAGGAAGGCCAGCCGCCGGCTACGGGAGTCAAGATCGTCCCGTCAACGGAAGCCTCGAGGCCCCCGATCGCTGGAGGACAAAGAAGGGAAGAGATTGAACTTTTTTTCGCCTTCCATCACAGTGAGGAATGTGGAGGAGTCACTCAAGTCAAGTCAAGTGAAGTCAAGTTTATTTGTCACATACACATACACGATGTGCAGTGAAATGAAAGTGGCAATGCCTGCCGATTGTGCACAAAAAAAGAATTACGGTTACAGAATATAAATAAAGTTAACAAGTTACAATACAATGTATTTTGTGTGTCCTGGTGCTTTTTATTGTTATGACTGTACGGCAAATGAAATTCCTCGTATGTTGCAAAACACACTTGGCTAATAAAGCATGATCGTGATTGTGAAATCGAAGATAGAAACAGAAGGCCGGAGTAACTCAGCAGGGCAGGCAGCATCTCTGGAGAGAAGAAATGGGTGACGTTTTTCGGGTCGAGACCCTTCTTCAGAAATAGCCAAATATCTGTTGCCATTTCTAAATATCATCGGTGTAGGGTTAGGTTCTAGTGAGGGGGGGATTTGAGAAAGGAAAAGGACAGGCAGCTAACAAAGCAGGCAATTCCTCCAGAAACTGTCAGAGTTTATACAAATATAAAAATATACCTTCACAGAGTCAGAGCAAGGAAAACAGCCCCGAGTGAAAATTGCAGGCTGTTTATCTGAATTTGTAGATACATTAATGGCCTGAATAGAAATGGCTATGATCTAATAGCCATGATGGAAATGTGGATGTAAAATGGGAATTAAATATCACAGAGGTTTAGTTTCGTTTCGAGACACAGCGCAAAAAAACGGTGAGTCTGCGCTGACCAATAGACAATAGACAATAGGTGCAGGAGGAGGCCATTCGGCCCTTCGAGCCAGCACCGCCATTCAATGTGATCATGGCTGATCATTCTCAATCAGTACCCCGTTCCTGCCTTCTCCCCATACCCCCTGACTCCGCTATCCTTAAGAGCTCTATCTAGCTCTCTCTTGAATGCATTCAGAGAATTGGCCTCCACTGCCTTCTGAGGCAGAGAATTCCACAGATTCACAACTCTCTGACTGAAAAAGTTTTTCCTCATCTCCGCTCTAAATGGCCTACCCCTTATTCTTAAACTGTGGCCCCTTGTTCTGGACTCCCCCAAGATTGGGAACATGTTTCCTGCCTCTAACGTGTCCAACCCCTTGATAATCTTACACGTTTCGATAAGATCGCCTCTCATCCTTCTACCACAGGGTAGAAGCCACAGGGCCTGTCACTGCTCTGTATCTATAACGTCTAAAGCAGTGGTTCCCAACCTTTCAAATATAGCGACCCATTTTAGAACAAGCAATCATGAAGCGACCCCAACCCTTAAAATATCTTATATATACATTCGGTTTTTGTACAACAAACTGCCATATATTGCGATTATTGAATTATAGATTATTTATTCATAAAAAATTCCAAAGCTCCTACAAACATTAATTAATTGCAAATCAATTCAAAATTGTTCGAACACACAAATTTCCACCGTTATGTAAAATATGTTTATGAACTGACTTTAATGAGACGGCTGGTATTGCAGTTTTTTAGCTAGCAATTCTATCCTGGGCTCCGTTGTCGATATGGCACACCTCAAGTCGTCTTCCAGATTTAATTTATTTCGGTATTTGTTTTTAAGGATGAGAAGTTGGGAGAATGCTGCTTCACATAAGTAAGTTGTTGGGAAGGGCAATAAATTCCTTATCGCGATTTCTGATATTACTGGGAATTTTTGGAAACTTTTTGCCCAAAATTCTTGTAGTTGCAATTCACCAAACCATGATTTAGCTTCAAAATTGTTTTTTAAGTCGATGAACTCTTCTTCTGCTGCTTCAGGGATATTAGATACATTGGCATTGAATGGGTTGATTGTAAGGGAGAAAGATTTGCAACATTCATCAGGAAAATAACTTCTTAATCGAACAGTAAGAATTTCCAAATGCTCTTGTATCAAGCTATATAAGTCATCGATGTTAATTTCATTTGCCGCTTCTTCAACAAATTGGACAAGTGTTGGGAACATGTATAATTTCTTATGGTTAATTTTGGTGATCCAGAGTTCCAATTTCATTTTGAAAGACGATATGTTTTCAGACAAAGATATTATCGTACTTTCCTTACCCTGTAATCCTGTATTAACACTATTAAATATCTCAAAAATGTCGACCAGGTATGCCAATTTGCACAACGTAAATTCATCCGTCAACAATGATTCATATTCGCTTGCATTTTGAGAATCGAGAAATATTTGAAGCTCTCCTCTTAATTCAAAAAATCTCTTCAACGCCTTTCCTTTCGAGAGCCATCTTACCTCTGTGTGAAACAATAGTGCTTCATGCGTTGATCCCAAATCCTCACATAAAACTTTGAAGAGCCGTGTTGCAAGTGGCCTTGATTTAACGACATTTACTGCTTTAATCACTCGGTTAAGCACTTCTTTCAATGGTTCAGGTAACGTCTTGGTAGCTAATACTTGTCGATGAATCATGCAGTGAGTCCCAATTACTTCTGGAGTCACTTTTTTAACCAACGATTGGAAGCCAGACTTACAGCCGAGCATTGCAGGTGCCCCGTCAGTACAAACTCCGCATAATTTCTTCCATTCAATTGAATGTTCATTAAAGAAATCATCAATTAAATCAAAAATATCAGCAGCAGTAGTTGAAGTTTGCAGAGGCTTACAACACAAGAATTCTTCTTTAATTTTTTCATTTTTATAATAACGAACATACACAAGAAGTTGTGCAAAGTTTGTCACATCAGTAGTTTCATCAAGCTGTATGCTGAACAGCCCAGTTGGAGTTTCTTTTAATTCTTGAATAATTTGGCATAAAATATCCTCGGACATATCTGTTATCCTTCGTTTTACCGTATTGTTTGACACGGATAGAAGCGATAATTTATTTACCGCTTCAGGACCGATCATGAGACGTACAATATCTTTGGTGCATGGAAAAATAAGATTCTCAGCTATTGTGTGTGGCTTTTTAGCACGTGCTATTCTTAATGCAACCGTGTATGAAGCTTCAATGGCGGCTACATTTTTGTTTTGAAATAATCCACTGCTATCAAGCCGGCGGCTTTTGACACCAACAACTTTTGCTTTAAAAAAGTCAATACTTTTATCTTTCAAATCAGGGTGCTTAGTTTCGAGATGTCTTTGAAGTTTAGCTGGTTTCATAGACTCATGAGCAAGAACTTCCAAACATACTACACACTGTGGTCTTTCCACACCTGCATTAACTATGTCAGTGAATCCCCATTTCAAGAAATCATCACTGTACTTTCTCTTTCTTACACTCATTTTTAAAGGGTTAAGAATCACTCGAACAAAACTAACTACGTGTCACTGCAAGCGCGCGTACAACACTAGGTAAGTGGGAGGAGCGACAGCGGTGGCGCGACCAAGACAAAACAGAAACCAAACATGTTCAATACTGGCTTGAGTGACAACACGTTGTGTTGAGTGACTTAGGGAACTGTTACATTTAGTTTCATAGTATGAATTTATATAACTATCTTAATATGCATTTCACCGTGTTTTATATAATATTCATATCAGCTCAAAATCATTTAACGACCCCATGGCATTGGTGTCGCGACCCCGTTTGGGGTCGCGACCCACAGGTTGGGAACCACTGGTCTAAAGTATCTATAAAGTCTAAAGACTGCAGCAAAGGGTCTCCAGACTGATTCCTGGGATCATGGTCCCTCTGGGTTCACAAGTGTGAGTTTATATCCTACAGAAATGAACATAATTTTTAATGAAGATAGACACAAAAAGCTGGGGTAACTCAATGGGTCAGGCGGCCTTTCTGGAGAAAAGGGTGACGTTTCAGGTCGAGACCCTTCTTCAAAGACTGAGAGTCAGGGGAAAGGGAAACGAGAGATATAGACGGTGATATATAGAGAGATATAGAGCAGTCTGAAGTAGGGTCCTGACCCAAATTGTTGCTTATCCATGTTCTCCAGAGATGCTGCCTGACCCTCGGATTTACTCCAGCACTTTGTGTTTTATACCCAATTCCAGCATCTGCAGTTCTACTTGTGTCTCCAATTCTCATTGAGCTCGACAGGGTAGTTGCAGCGCTGATGGCTCCTCAGGCTTGAGTCTCTAGAATCTAGCGATCAGTCTCATTCAAGTCAACGAGACCTGGGTGTCGTGGTACACCAGTCATTGAAAGTAGGCATGCAGGTGCAGCAGGCAGTGAAGAAAGCGAATGGTATGTTGGCATTCATAGCGAGGGGATTTGAGTATAGGAGCAGGGAGGTTCTGCTGCAGTTGTACAGGGCATTGGTGAGACCGCACCTGGAGTATTGCGTACAGTTTTGGTCTCCTAATCTGAGGAAAGACTTTCTTGCCATAGAGGGAGTACAGAGAAGGTTCACCAGATTGATTCCTGGGATGGCAGGACTTTCATATGAAGAAAGACTGGATAGACTCGGCTTGTACTCGCAGGAATTTAGAAGATTGAGGGGGGATCTTATAGAAACTTACAAAATTCTTAAGGGGTTGGACAGGCTAGATGCAGGAAGATTGTTCCCGATGTTGGGGAAGTCCAGAACAAGGGGTCACAGTTTAAGGATAAGGGGGAAGTCTTTTAGGACCGAGATGAGAAAGTTTTTTTTCACACAGAGAGTGGTGAATCTGTGGAATTATCTGCCACAGAAGGTAGTTGAGGCCAGTTCATTGGCTATATTTAAGAGGGAGTTGGATGTGGCCCTTGTGGCTAAAGGGATCAGGGGGTATGGAGAGAAGGCAGGTACGGGATACTGAGTTGGATGATCAGCCATGATCATATTGAATGGCGGTGCAGGCTCGAAGGGCCGAATGGCCTACTCCTGCACCTATTTTCTATGTTTCTATGTTTCTAACAGGGCGGCACGGTGGCGCAGCGGTAGAGTTGCTGCCTTACAACGCCTACATCGCCGGAGACCCGGGTTCGATCCCAACTACGGGTGCTGTCTGTCCAGAGTTGGTACCTTCTCCCTTTGACCGCATGGGTTTTCTCCAAGATCTTGGGTTTTCTCCCCGCGGCTCATAGATGAGGCCCTCACTCGTGTCTCCTCAGTACCCCACAGCTCCGCCCTTGCTCCCCCTCCCCCGAGTTGCAACAGAGACTGAGCCCCCTAGTCCTTACCTTCCACCCCATCAGCCATCGCACGCAGCCCATAATCCTCCAACATTTTCACCACCTCCAATGGGATCCCACCACTAGTCACATCTTCCCATCTCCACCCCTTTCAGCCTTCCGCAGAGACCGTTCCCTCCGCAACTCCCTGGTCCACTCGTCCCTTCCCACCCAAACCACCAGGTACAGTACCTTCCCCTGCAACCGCAGAAGATACAACACCTGTCCCTATACCTCCTCCCTCGACTCTGTCCAGGGACCCACACAGTCCTTTCAGGTTAGGCAGAGGTTTACTTGCACCTCCTCTAACCTCATCTACTGTATCTGTTGTTCAAGATGTGGACTCTTATACATTGGTGAGACCAAACGCAGACTGGGTGATCGTTTCGCGGAACACCTTCGCTCAGTCGGCCCGAACCAACCTGATCTCCCAGTTGCCAAACACTTCAATTCCCCTTCCCATTCCCACACAGGCCTTTCTGTCCTCGGTCTCTTCCATTGTCAGAGTGAGGCTAAACGCAATTTGGAGGAACAGCATCTCATATTTCGCTTGGGCAGGTTACAGCCCAGTGGTATGAATATTGATCTCTCTCACTTCAGGTAGCCCCAGCATTCCCTCTCTCTCTCTATCCCTCCCCCACCCAAGTCGCACCAGCTTCTCATTTTCACCCAACAAACAGCATCGTTACTTCTTTGCATGTCTTTCATTCATTGTTCTTTATCTCTCCACATCACCTCCAATATCTCTCATTTTCCTTATCCCTAACCAGTCTGAAGAAGGGTCTCGACCTGAAACGTCTCCCATTCCTTCTCTCCAGAGATGCTGCCTGTCCTGCTGAGTTACTCCAGCTTTTTGTGTCTATCTTCGGTTTAAACCAGCATCTGCAGTTCCTTCTTACACAATATAGTTCGGAGTTCGGAGATTTTTTTTTAGAGATACAGCGCGGAAACAGGCCCTTCGGCCCACCGAGTCCGCGCCGCCCAGCGATCCCCGCGCACATTAACACTATCCTACACCTACTAGGGACAATTTTTACATTTTTTACCCGGTCAATTAACCTACATACCTGTACGTCTTTGGAGTGTGGGAGGAAACCGAAGATCTCGGAGAAAACCCACGCAGGTCGTGGGGAGAACGTACAAACTCCGTACAGACGGCGCCCGTAGTCAGGATCGAACCTGAGTCTCCGACGCTGCATTCGCTGTAAGGCAGCAACTCTACCGCTGCGCCACCGTGCCGATTGGTTCAGTTGCCGTTCAGTTGGAGGTTGTAGTGTTCAATAGCACTGAAAGTTGCAGGGAAGTGGTTGCTCCTGAACCTGGACGATACAGTTTTCAGGCTCCTGTACCTTCTTCCCGATGGCAGGGGTGAAATGAGAGGGTGGCCGGGGGGGGGGGGGTTGGGGGGTCTCTGGTGATGCTGGCTGCCTTTTTGAGGCAGCGACTCATGTAGACCCCTTTGATGGCGGGGAGGAGGTCAGAACCGGATGTCGGAGAGAGATTTGTACTTTGCTCGTACCCTATATCTGAATTTACTCAGATAGGCACAAAATAAAACAGCTCGTAGATCAGTGGCGAGTGTATCGATCAAGACAGTTCATTTTAATTAGCAATGTACATCGGGGAGCAGTGTGAGTAAGCCCAAGCTGCTTCTAGATCCGACTGTAACAAGGGGCCACAAGGGACTGGAACAAGGGGCCACAGTTTAAGAATAAGGGGTAGGCCATTTAGAACTGAGATGAGGAAAAGCTTTTTCAGTCAGAGAGTTGTGAATCTGTGGAATTCTCTGCCTCAGAAGGCATGGAGGCCAATTCTCTGAATGCATTCAAGAGAGAGCTAGATAGAGCTCTTAAAGATAGTGGAGTCAGGGGGTATGGGGAGAAGGCAGGAACGGGGTACTGATTGAGAATGATCAGCCATGATCACATTGAATGGCGGTGCTGGCTCGAAGGGCCGAATGGCCTCCTCCTGCACCTATTGTCTATTGTCTATTGTCTATTGTCTAACTGCAGGATTCTTACACCCTCACCACGCAATGGTTACTTGTCTGAAGAAGGGTCTCGGCCCGAAACGTCGCCCATTCCTTCTCTCCTGAGATGCTGCCTGACCCGCTGAGTTACTCCAGCATTTCTGAATAAATACCTTTGAGCTGAAATAAGCCGTCATTAATCAATGTCCCCCCAAAGTTAACTTTAATCTTGCATTTCCTGTTGTTCAGAAATCTCTCTCTCTCACCTATCTAAAGTAGATATCATAAATGTCAAGATTCTCCTCGCCAAATGGAGTCCCCTCAAATGGAGACTTGCCTGCTAAACACAATGACCAAGAGCAGCCTGTTGTGCAGGATTGCAACAGATAGGGAGCTAGACAGAACTACCGTGAAGGACTATCCTCCCCCCTGACTGACGAGGAAGTTGGGCCCAAAACTCTCCTGCATTGGTGCAGCACCCTCTCCCCACCCCTCCCCCCTCCACTCCCTTCCCCCCCCCTTCTCCCCTACCCCCCTCCTCCCTCCCTCCCTCCCTCCCTCTCTTCAAAAATATAACACCGATTTCAATGAAACTTCTTCCATTAGCACCAAAGGGACGACGGTGAGTAAGGTGGGCCTAAAATTGTCGCGCTATCGTGTACCGTTTTGGCTGGAGTTCAGGAACAAACAAACAAACAAACGGGAGTTTTAGTATATAGATGACACACAGTGGGCCGAAGGGCCTGTTTCCATGCACTCAGAACCTTTTTCCCCAGGGAAGAAAAAAGAATAAAATAAGGTTTTTTTTATCACATATTTCCCGCAACATCGGTCTTTGCAAGATGACTGACTATATGATACAGCTGATAATTGCGAAGATTTGCAGCCATTTCATCCCGCACTCTCCGAGAAACAAATTGAAGCACTTAAAGCTGTAAGGAAGTGGAGATAATGAAATGGCGTTAGGATTTACTGGTTGTTGAAGCTGGACTTTAAATCTGGTTTCCAACATGCTCCGAGTTCATTGTGAAAAAGGCCATTACAACGGAAATCAAATGCTAATCCCACATGCCTCGCGGCCTCGTTATATTTATTCAATAAATTTCCAGGCATCCACCACTTTCTGTGTGAAAAAAAACTTATCTCGTTCATCTGCTTTGAGACTTTCCCCTCTGAACCCAAAGACTCCATAGGCGTACAGGTTTGTACTGAGGGTTAATTGGCTTGGTACAATTGTAAATCCCCTCGTTGGCATTCATAGCGAGGGGATTTGAGTATAGGAGCAGGGAGGTTCTGCTGCAGTTGTACAGGGCATCGGTGAGACCACACCTGGAGTATTGCGTACAGTTTTGGTCTCCTAATCTGAGGAAAGACATTCTTGCCATAGAGGGAGTACAGAGAAGGTTCACCAGATTGATTCCTGAGATGGCAGGACTTTCATATGAAGAAAGACTGGATAGACTCGGCTTGTACTCGCTGGAATTTAGAAGATTGAGGGGGGATCTTATAGAAACTTACAAAATTCTTAAGGGGTTGGACAGGCTAGATGCAGGAAGATTGTTCCCGATGTTGGGGAAGTCCAGAACAAGGGATCACAGTTTAAGGATAAGGGGGAAGTCTTTTAGGACCGAGACGAGAATTTTTTTTCACACAGAGAGTGGTGAATCTGTGGAATTCTCTGCCACAGAAGGTAGTTGAGGCCAGTTCATTGGCTATATTTAAGAGGGAGTTAGATGTGGCCCTTGTGGCTAAAGGGGTCAGGGGGTATGGAGAGAAGGCAGGTACGGGATACTGAGTTGGATGATCAGCCATGATCATATTGAATGGCGGTGCAGGCTCGAAGGGACGAATGGCCTACTCCTGCACCTATTTTCTATGTTTCTATGATAGCATTAGCGTGTGGGGATCGCTGGTCGGTGCGGACTCGGTGGGCCGAAGGGCCTGTTTCCGTGCTGTATCTCTAACCTAAACTAAACTAAACTAAATTAAACTAAACTAAACTAAACTATGCCATCTTGTCGTTGACATTTCCATCCCATTAAAAAGGCTCTGACTGTCTAGTCTTGGCGAAATCAACATTAAAATGTCCGTCCGTTGAGTTGTGTGGCTTTCAGAGGGCAGCTGAGAGTCTGGACTCTGTTCATATGTTCACAAGTTATAGGAGGAGAATTAGGCCATTCGGCCCATCGAGTCCACTCCACCATTCAATCATGGCTGATCTCTGCCTCCTCCTAATCCCATTTTCCTGCCTTCTCCCCATAACCCTTGACACCCGTTCTAATCAAGAATTTCTCTATCTCTGCCTTAAAAATATCCATTGACTTGGCCTCCACAGCCCTCTGTGGCAATGAGTTCCACAGATTAACTACCCTTTGACTAAAGAAGTTCCTCCTCACCTCCTTTCTAAAAGAGCGTCCTTTAATTCTGAGGCTGTGACCTCTGGTCCTAGACTCTCCCACCAGTGGAAACATCCTCTCCACATCCACTCGATCTGTGCCTTTCATTATTCTGTAAGTGTAACTATGACAGGCCCAATAGTCCAATGGCTCGGTGGTTCAATGGTTCAGTTGTTAAGTGGTTCAATAGTTCAATGTTTTCTTTATTATCATATGTGCCAAGTTACAGTGAAATACTTTGAGTCAACATCACCAGTAATTTCTCCTAGGCCACCCATATTGAAGCAACAACCAAGCAAGCCCACCGACGCCTCTACTTCCTTAGAAGGCTTAGGAAGTTCAGCATGTCCCCTACAACTCTTTCCAACTTCTACAGATGCACCAAAGAAAGCATTTTATCGGGATGCATCACAGCTTGGTTTGGGAACAGCTCCATCCAAGACCGCGAGAAATTGCAGTGAATTGTGGACGCATTCCAGACCATCACGCAAACCAACCTCCCTTCCATTGTCTCCATCTACACCTCACGCTGCCTCGGCAAGGCCAGCTGCATAATCAAGGACGAGTCGCGCCCTGGCCACTCCCTCTTCTCCCCTCTCCCACCAGGCAAGAGGTACAGAAGTGTGAAAACGCACACCTCCAGATTCAGGGACAGTTTCTTCCCAGCTGTTATCAGGCAACTGAACCATCCTACCAACAACCAGAGAGCAGTGCTGAACAACCATCTACCTCTTAGACTATCCTTGATCAGACTTTGCTGGCTTTACCTTGCACTAAACGTTATTCCCTTACCATGTATCTGTGCACTGTAAATGGCATGATCCTAATAATAAGTAAAGACTGCAATCCCTCTCTCTCCATCCCTCCCCCACCCAAGTACTTCATTCTCACCTAGCTACAGCTAATAATGAATGGGAAGGAACTGCAGATGCTGGTTCAATGATCATCGACATCTTACATCATCAAATCATCAACTAGATCTCTCATTTCCCTTTCCTGTGACTTTCAGTCTAAAGAAGGGTCTAGACCCGAAAAGTCGCCCATTCCTTCTCTCCAGAAATGCTGACTATCCTGCTGAATTACTCCAGCTTTATCTGTCTATCTTCGGTCTAAACCAGCATCTGTAGTTCCTTCCTACACCTACCAATAATAATAATAATCATGTGTTGTCTTTCTGCTGACTGTTCAGCCCGCAACAAGACCTTTTCACTGTACATCACTGTACCTGTTCATAGTTGTACGTAAACTAAACTGAACTGAACTATATATCGGCGAGACTATCACCGTACATAAGCACAGTCCCATGGTTGTACTGTTAGAACAGCCCGCTGAGTCCACATGCAAGAGTCGTCATTTTTGGCCACAGTTTCAGCCGTTGCCTTTAAGAGAAACGAGACGGTGATACGGAGAGATATAAAGGGCGGCACGGTGGCGCAGAGGTAGAGTTGCTGCCTTACAGCTAATGCAGCGCCGGAGACCCGGGTTTGATCCCGACCACGGGTGCCGCCTGTACGGAGTTTGTACGTTCTCCCCGTAACCTGCGTGGGTTTTCTCCGAGATCTTCGGTTTCCTCCCACACTCCAAAGACGTGCAGGTTTGTAGATTAATTGGCTTGGTATAAATGTAAAAATTGTCCCGAGTGGGTATAGGACAGTGTTAATGTGCGGGGATCGCTGGTCGGCGCGGACCCGGTGGGCCGAAGGGCCTGTTTCCGCGCTGTATCTCTAAACTAAACTAAACTACACTAAACTAAAAAAGTAACGATGATCAAGGGAAGGTGGAGCCCACAATGGTCCATTGTTGTTTCGCCTTCCCCAGTGTGAAGAAGGGTTTTGACCCGAAACTTCACCTATCCATGTTCTCCAGAGATGCTGCCTGACCCGTTGAGTTACTCCAGCACTTTGTGTCTATCTTTGATTTAAACTGGCATCTGCACTTCCTACTTACACCGTACATTGTTACTTGTGATTTTGTGGCGATGTTAACACTTTCAGCGGGGATCGCTGGGCGGCACGGACTTGGTGGGCCGAAAAGGCCTGTTTCCGGCTGTATATATATGATATGATATGATGATAACCTGGTCAGGTTGCTACACTGCATTCCTGTCCAGTTTCCATCAAACCAGACTCCCTTTCACAAATTTTAGGTTTAGTTTAGAGGTACAGCGCGGAAATAGGCCCTTCAGCCCACTGAGTCCGCACCGACCAGTGATTCCCGCACACTAACACTATCCTACACACACTGGGGACAATTTAACATTGATACCAAGCCAATTAACCCACAAACCTGCACGTCTTTGGAGTGTGGGAGGAAACCGAAGATCTCGGAGAAAACCCACACAGGTCAATAGACAATAGACAATAATAGACAATAGACAATAGGTGCAGGAGGAGGCCATTCGGCCCCTCGAGCCAGCACCGCCATTCAATGTGATCATGGCTGATCATTCTCAATCAGTACCCCGTTCCTGCCTTCTCCCCATACCCCCTGACTCCGCTATCCTTAAGAGCTCTATCTAGCTCTCTCTTGAATGCATTCAGAGAATTGGCCTCCACTGCCTTCTGAGGCAGTGAATTCCACAGATTCACAATTCTCTGACTGAAAGCGTTTTTCCTCATCTCAGTTCTAAATGGCCTACCCCTTATTCTTAAACTGTGGCCCCTTGTTCTGGACTCCCCCAACATTGGAACACGTTTCCTGCCTCTAACGTGTCCAACCCCTTAATAATCTTATACGTTTCGATAAGATCTCCTCTCATCCTTCTAAATTCCAGTGCATACAAGCCTAGTCGCTCCATCACGGGGTCCCCCTAATCACGGGGAGAATGTACAAACTCCGTACAGACAGCAGCACCCGTAGTCGGGATCGAACCCGGGTCTCCGGCGCTGCAAGCGCTGTGAGGCAGCAACTCTACCGCCGCGCCACCGTGACCGCTTCAGTCTTCATTCCTGTCTTCGTGTTTTTTTCCTCATTGACTCTGCATGTTATTGGGAGGAAATTGGAGTGATAATGATTTCAGGTTGTAATGGTTAGATCAGAAGTAAAATACTGCAATGAAGATATTCGCACCTGTCTCTCGGACCAGTCTCACCCCAGTCACTCCCTCTTCTTCAAAGACCAGTCTTAC
Source organism: Rhinoraja longicauda (assembly GCF_053455715.1). Lineage (NCBI taxonomy): Eukaryota > Metazoa > Chordata > Chondrichthyes > Rajiformes > Arhynchobatidae > Rhinoraja > Rhinoraja longicauda. Next base: position 6,601,616 of record NC_135960.1, on the reverse strand, counting down.
TTCGGCCGCTCCCTCATCTCCCCTCTCCCAATCGGTCAAGACTTCGGCACGGTGGCGCAGCAGTAGAGTCGCTTATGGTGCTGTCTGTGCGGAGTTTGTACGTTCAGCCCGTGACCTGCGTGGGATTTCCCCGGGATCCCACACTCCAAATACGTACAGGTTTTGTTGGTTAATTGGGTTGGTAAAATTGTAAGTTGGCCCCTTTGTGTGGGATAGTGTTGGTGTGCAGGGATCGCTGGCTGGCACGGACTCGGTGGGTCGAATGGCCTGTTTCTGCGCTGTATCTCTAAACTAAACTAAACTAAACTAAGCTAAGGTACTGAAGTTTGAAACACATACCTCCAAATTCAGGGACAGTTTCTTTATTCAGACACCTGTTATCAGGCAACTGAATCATCCTATCACCAACTAGAGAGCGGTCCTGACCTCCCATCTACCTCATTTAAGACCTTTGAACTATCTTTAATCGGACTTTACTGGACTTTATCTTGCACTGAACAGTATTCCCTTTCTCCTGGGATGGCGGGACTGTCATATGAGGAAAGATTGAAAAGACTAGGCTTGTATTCACTGGAGTTTAGAAGGATGAGAGGGGATCTTATAGAAACATATAAAACTATAAAAGGACTGGACAAGCTAGATGCAGGAAAAATGTTCCCAGTGTTAGGGGAGTCCAGAACCAGGGGCCACAGTCTTAGAATAAAGGGGAGGCCATTTAAAACTGAGGTGAGAAGGAGCTTTTTCACCCAGAGAGTTGTGAATTTGTGGAATTCTCTGCCACAGAGGGCAGTGGAGGCCAAATCACTGGATGAATTTAAGAGAGAGTTAGATAGAGCTCTGGGTGGAAAAGTTTTTCCTCATCTCAGTCCTAAATGGTCTACCCCTTATTCTTAAACTGTGACACCTGGTTCTGGTCTCCCCCAATATGGGGAAGATTTCTCCTGCATCCAGCCTGTCTAATCCCTTAAGAATTCTATATGGTCCTATAAGATCCCCTCTCATCTTTGTGAATTCCAGTGAATATAAGCCCAGTCGACGCATTATTTCATCCACTTGGCTATCCCTCCCTGGATCCCATGTGATCCTTGGGAGCTCATGTCTAAGTTGTATAAGACATTGGTGAGGCCGCATTTAGAGTATTTTGTTCAGTTTTGGACACCGTGTTGCAGGAAAGATGTTGTTAATGTGGAAATGGTGCAGAGGATGTTGCCAGGAATCGAGAGCCCGAGTTATAGGGAGAAGTTGAGCAGGCTAGATCATTATTCCTTGGAGGTGTACATGCAATAAGTTCATAAGTACAAGATCATGAGAGGAATAGATAAGGTAAACACACAGAGTCTTTTACCCAAGGCAAAGGAATCAAAAACCAGAGGACATAAGTTTAAGGTGAGGGAGGAAAGGTTTCATAGGAACCTGAGAGGACTACTTTTTTTACGCAAAGGATGATAGATACGTGGAATAGAACATAGAAAACATAGACAATAAGTGCAGGAGGAGGCCATTTGGCCCTTCGAGCCAGCACCGCCATTCATTGTGATCATGGCCAATCATCTACAATCACTAGCCCCCTAGAGCTCTATCTAACTCGTTTTTAAATCCATCCAGTGAATTGGCCTCCACTGCCTTCTGTGGCAGAGAATTCCACAAATTCACAACTCTCTGGGTGAAAAGGTTTCTTCTCACCTCAGTTTTAAATGGCCAGAGGAGGCAGGCACTGAGCTGCCAGAGGAGGTAGTTGAAGCAGGGACTGTCACAACGTTAAAAAAAAAACATTTGGACAGATGCAAGGGTCGGACAGGTTTAGAGGGATTTGGGCCAAACGCAGGAAGGTGGGACTAGTGTAGACTAGACCAAGTGGACCCGTTGGGCCCAAACCTCCCCTGCTTTGGTGCAGCATCCTCTCCTACCCCTCTCTACCCTCCCTCCCCTCCCCCTCCCCCTCCCCCTCCCCTCCCCACTTCCCCTTCCCCCCTCCATCCCCTCAACCCCCCTTATCCACCTTCCTCCCCCCTCCCTCCCTCACACCACCTCCCTCCCCCTCCCTCGCCCTCCCTCCCTAGGAGATAGATTTAAACTTTAAAATGTGAATAACTTAAAAAATATAACACCAATTTCAATAAAACTACTTGCTTTACCATTGAAGCGATGGCGGTGAGTAGGGTGGGCCTAAAATTGTCATGCTATCGTGTACCGTTTTGGCTGTGGTTCGATCACAAATAAACAAACAATCGAGAGTTGCAGTATATGGATGTTGTTCGGCGTGGGCAAGTCGGGCCGAAGGGCCTGCTTCCATGCCATACGACCCTATGGTTCTACGACTCTATCCTTCCAGAGCAGCCTACTTTGAACAAGCTATTCTGGTGTATACAATCCAACAGAAAGGAGGAGCAGGAAGCAAGCTTGAAACATTAACGTCAATGCTGAGTGCCCATTGAAAAGACCCATTCGCAATGCCATCTGTTTAACTGATCATTGATTTAATTTACTGCCTTGGAGATCGCAGCATACATCAAGCATGTTGTTACATTTGCCTACGAAAACCAAAGTGAATCACACTTTTAAAAAAGCACGCCACTTTGAGATATCACCAGTTTATAGATGTAAATTTATTTATTCTTCTTTTACATAAAATTTCCCTTGCCTGCTATCCTCAAACGAGCACTTTAGTACCTGTGTCTCAGTGGATGGAGAAAAACAAGGCATCGTAAATGTAAATGCCATTGCAATCTTCCTCCATTTCTGAGCCACCAAGGAATGCAGAAAACGGCCGAGTGAAAATTCAAAGTCCTGATGAAAATCGAGCGAAACATTGCAGACGGTAAAGATTTGAAATGAGAATAGAAAAATGCCAGGACAGCTCAGCGGGTCAGGCAGCACCTGTGGATAGAGAAACGGAGGTAATATAGACACTACATTGACAGGTGTCAGAGGTTATGGGGAGAAGGCAGGAGAACGGGGTGAGGTGGGAGAGGTAGGTCAGCCACATGTTTAGACCGTAATGTTGTATCCTTATTGTTTTGATGTGTTTATGCTTCACCATTATGCGGGACCACATCACCCCGATTCTGGCCTCTCTCCACTGGCTCCCTGTACGGTACAGAATCAACTTCAAGCTCCTCCTATTCACATATAAAGCCCTAAATGGACATTCCCCCCCCCTACATCAAAAATCTTCTAACCCACCTCTCTAACTCCAGGTCCCTCAGGTCGGCCGACTTGGGGCTACTCACTATCCCGCGGTCTAGGCTTAAGCTCAGGGGTGACCGCGCTTTTGCGGTTGCAGCTCCTAGACTGTGGAACAGCATCCCTCTCCCCATCAGAACTGCCCCCTCCATCGACTCCTTTAAGTCAAGGCTCAAAACCTATTTCTACTCCCTAGCGTTTGAGGCTCATTGAGGAGGCGCTGTGAACTGTTTGCGTGCTACTGTATGTTTTCATTTTTTTTTCTATTGGAACCTAATTCAAATGTACAGCACTTTGGTCAACGTGGGTTGTTTTTAAATGTGCTATACAAATAAAATTGACTTGACTTGACTTGACTTGACTACTGTATGTTTCATTTTTTTCCTTAGTACCTAATCAGATGTACAGCACTTTGGTCAACGTGGGTTGTTTTTAAATGTGCTATACAAATAAAATTGACTTGACTTGACTTGACTTTATTCTTAATTGTTAACTGTATGTTTGTGTTGTTATTTGTGAGCGGACATTTGTGAGCAGTATTGACGTTAATGTTTCAAGCTTGCTTCTTGCTCCTCCTTTCTGTTGGATTGCATACACCAGAATAACATGTTCCAGGTAGGCTGCTCTAGAAGGATAGAGTCGTACGGCGTGGAAGCAGGCCCTTCGGCCCGACTTGCCCACGCCGAACTACTTCTATATACTAAAACTCTCGTTTGTTTGTTTATTTGTGATCGAACTACAGCCAAAACGGCACACGATAGCTTGACAATTTTAGGCCCACCTTACTCACCGTCATCGCTTTAATGGTAAAGCAAGTAGTTTTATTGAAATCGGTGTTATATTTTTAAAGTCGGGGCTGAATGGGGTGAGGTGGGAGAGGTAGGTCAGTTATTCACATTTGAATGGCGGAGTAGACTTGATGGGCCGAATGGCCTAATTCTGCTCCTGTTCCTTACGACCTGAGACTGCAGATGCAGGAATCTTGAGCAAAGCACAAAGTACTGGAGGAAATCAACAGGTCAGGCAGCATCTGTGGAGAGAATGGACAGGCGATGTTTCTGGTCGACTCGAGACCATTCTCCAGACTTCAGAGTTAATGTTTCAGGTCTGGGCTTCTTTGTTAGAAAATAGACAATAGACAATAGGTGCAGGAGGAGGCCATTCGGCCCTTCGAGCCAGCACCGCCATTCAATGTGATCGTGGCTGATCATTCTCAATCAGTACCCCGTTCCTGCCTTCTCCCCATACCCCCTGACTCCGCTATCCTTAAGAGCTCTATCTAGCTCTCTCTTGAATGCATTCAGAGAATTGGCCTCCACTGCCCTCTGAGGCAGAGAATTCCACAGATTCACAACTCTCTGAGTGAAAAAGTTTTTCCTCATCTCCGTTCTAAATGGCCTACCCCTTATTCTTAAACTATGGCCCCTTGTTCTGGACTCCCCCAACATTGGGAACATGTTTCCTGCCTCTAACGTGTCCAACCCCTTATTAATCTTATACGTTTCGATAAGATCCCCTCTCATCCTCCCCATACCCCCTGACTTAGGATAGAGAGAACCATGTCAGTTTGCTCTGAAAGCAAAAGATGTTAGAGATGCAGCGTGGAAACAGGTCCTTCAGCCCACTGAATCCAGGCCGACCAGCGTTCACCCTGTACACTAACACTATCCTACACACTAGGAACATTTTACAATTTTACCGAAGACAATTAACCTGCAAACCTGCACGTCTTAGGGATGTGAAATGAAAACGGAGAGCCCGGAAAAGAACCCACGAAGGTCATGGGGAGAACGTACAAACTCCATACAGACAAGCACCCGTAGTCAGGATCGAACCCCGGTCTCTGATGCTGTAAGGCAGTAGCTCTACCGCTGCGCCACCGTGCTGACCTGTTGCTTCTAATGTTGCCTCCTTCTTTTGAATGAATGAATGGATGAATAAGTTTATTGGCCAAGTACGTGCACATACAAGGAATGTGCCTTGGTGCTCCACTCTCAAATGACAATAGACAATAGACAATAGGTGCAGGAGGAGGCCATTCGGCCCTTCGAGCCAGCACCGCCAATCAATGTGATCATGGCTGATCATTCTCAATCAGTACCCCGTTCCTGCCTTCTCCCCATACCCCCTGACTCCGCTATCCTTAAGAGCTCTATCTAGCTCTCTCTTGAATGCATTCAGAGAATTGGCCTCCACTGCCTTCTGAGGCAAAGAATTCCACAGATTCACAACTCTCTGACTGAAAACGTTATTCCTCATCTCAGTTCTAAATGGCCTACCCCTTATTCTTAAACTGTGGCCCCTGGTTCTGGACTCCCCCAACATTGGGAACATGTTTCCTGCCTCTAACGTGTCCAACCCTTTAATAATCTTATACGTTTCGATAAGATCTCCTCTCATCCTTCTAAATTCCAGTGTATACAAGTCAAGTCAAGTCAAGTCAATTTTATTTGTATAGCACATTTAAAAACAACCCACGTTGACCAAAGTGCTGTACATTTGATTAGGTTCCAATAGAAAAAAAAATGAAAACATACAGTAGCACGCAAACAGTTCACAGCGCCTCCTCAATGAGCCTCAAACGCTAGGGAGTAGAAATATGTTTTGAGCCTGGACTTAAAGGAGTCGATGGAGGGGGCAGTTCTGATCGGGAGAGGGATGCTGTTCCACAGTCTAGGAGCTGCAACCGCAAAAGCGCGGTCACCCCTGAGTTTAAGCCTAGACCGTGGGATAGTGAATAGCCCCAAGTCGGCCGATCTGAGGGACCTGGAGTTAGAGAAGGGGGTTAGAAGATTTTTGATGTAGGGGGGGGAGTGTCCATTTAGGGCTTTATACGTGAATAGGAGGAGCTTGAAGTTGATTCTGTACCGTACAGGGAGCCAGTGGAGAGAGGCCAGAATCGGGGTGATGTGGTCCCTTTTACGGGTACCCGTCAGGAGTCTCGCTGCGGCGTTTTGGACCAGTTGCAGGCGGGACAGGGAAGATTGGCTGATCCCAGTGTATAGGGAGTTGCAGTAGTCTAGGCGGGAGGAAATGAAAGCGTGAATGATTTTTTCTGTGTCGTCGAATTTGAGGAAAGGTTTGATTTTAGCTATGGTTCGAAGTTGGAAGAAGCTGGCTTTTACCACAGCGTTGACTTGCTTATCAAATTTTAATGCAGAGTCAAATATCATGCCGAGGTTTTTGACATGCGGTTTGACTAGGCAGGATAGGCTTCCAAGACTGCCTGTTATCAATTTGATGGAGTCGGGGGGGCCGAATAGGATGACCTCAGACTTGCTCTCATTTAATTGGAGGAAGTTCTGTGCCATCCAACATTTTATGTCCTCAAGGCAGTGTGAGAGGCTGTTTAAATTTGACTGGTTGTTGGGTTTCAGGGGGAGGTAAAGCTGAGTGTCATCGGCATAGCAGTGGAAAGAAATGCCGTGCCTTTGAATGATTTGGCCAAGGGGGAGCATGTATAGAGAAAAGAGAATGGGGCCTAGGATTGAGCCTTGTGGAACTCCGCAGGAGAGGCTAGCTGGAGCAGAGGAATAACTGCCTATGTTGATGGCGAAACTCCTATCTTTGAGGTACGAAGCGAACCAGCTCAGGGCAGTGCCATCAATGCCAACCGCGTACCGGAGACGGTCAATAAGGATGGTGTGGTCCACTGTATCGAATGCTGCGCTGAGGTCGCTACAAGCCTAGTCGCTCCAGTCTTTCAACATATGATAGTCCCGCCATTCCGGGAATTAATCTAGTAAACCTACGCTGCATGCCCTCAATAGCAAGAATATCCTTCCTCAAATCACAATAGCAAGAATATCCTTCCTCAAATATCCCATTTGTCTCTTCCAAGCTGCCTTAAATCACAGCTACCACTTGCCCTCCGTGGGCGACACTGTAGAGTTGGCACAGCGGTAGAGTTGCCGCCTTACAGCGCCAGAGACCCGGGTCCGATCCTGACTACAGGTGCTGTCTGTACGAAGTTTGTACGCTCTCCCCGTGACCTGCCTGGGTTTTCTCCGAGATCTTCGGTTTCCCCCTCCCCATCCCACACTCCCAAAGACGTACAGGTTTGTAGATTAATTGGTTTGGTATAATTGTAAATTGTCCCGAGTGTGTGTAGGATAGTGTTAGTGTGCGGGCATCGCTGGTCGGCGCGGACCCGGTGGGCCGAAGAGGCCTGTTTCTGCGCTGTATCTCTAAACTAAACCAAACTAAACTACATTCTATGCTCTATGTTGCAGTTGGATGGTTGGATGGTTAGCATGGAGTAGATGGGCCTGAAGGCCTTTCTTTATGACTCCCATCAGTTCTGCTCACTCCCCCAGGGCAGGACAACTGGTCCTTCCATTTGTCTCTTAAATCACATCGACTGCTAGCCATCGATGGGCGATACGGTGGTGCAGTAGTAGAGTTGCTGCCTCACAGCTCCAGAGACCTAGCTACGGGTGCTGTCTGTACCTGTCTGGAGTTTGTACGTTCTCCCCGTGACCTCCGAGATCGTCACAATTAACCTACAAACCCGGACGTCTTTGGAGTGTGGGAGGAAACCGAAGATCTTGGAGAAAACCCACGCGGGTCACGGGGAGAATGTACAAACTCCGTCCAGTAAGCACCCGTAGTCGGGATCGAACCCGGGTCTCCGGCGCTGTGAGGCAGCAACTCTACCGCTGCGCCACTTTGCCGACTTTGCTGCATGAGCAGCTGGGGCAGAACGCGAGGCCTCTACGTGCCGGATGGACGAGGGTATTTTCACGGCTCCCTGACGATGTCTCGTTCCCATGGGGGACCAACGGCAGCGGAAAATCCCCGAGTTGTCGACAGAAACATTATTGTGACCCCAGCTGCTTCAGAGAGAGAGAGAGAAACATTGCGAAGTTGAGCTTCGCGTCTGAGCGCCACCCGCTCAAAGTTGCTGGTGTAAATTCTCCCGCTCAACTCCATGGAAAATTAAAGAGGATCTGTATTTATAGAATAGAAGAATAGAGAATAGAAAGGCCTTTATTGCCAATCAAAAACATGTTTTTTTGGTCGAAATTACGTCACCGACAGTCCAACAATGCGACGCAGTAAAAGAGAAAGCAATAAAACACACAGTCACAAAAACCAACATCAACATATGCGTGCAGCGTAGGTTTACTAGGTTAATTCCTGGAATGGCGGGACTGTCATATGTTGAAAGACTGGAGCGACTAGGCTTGTATACACTGGAATTTAGAAGGCTGAGAGGAGATCTCATCGAAACGTATAAGATTATTAAGGGGTTGGACACGTTAGAGGCAGGAAACATGTTCCCGATGTTGGGGGAGTCCAGAACAAGGGGCCACAGTTTAAGAATAAGGGGTAGGCCATTTAGAACTGAGATGAGGAAAAACCTTTTCAGTCAGAGAGTTGTGAATCTGTGGAATTCTCTACCTCAGAAGGCAGTGGCGGCCAATTCTCTGAATGCATTCAAGAGAGAGCTAGGTAGAGCTCTTAAGGATAGCAGAGTCAGGGGGTATGGGGAGAAGGCAGGAACGGGGTACTGATTGAGAATGATCAGCCATGATCACATTGAATGGTGGTGCTGGCTCGAAGGGCCGAATGGCCTCCTCCTGCACCTATTGTCTATTGTCTATTGTCTAAACAAAAAACATCCATCACAGTGAGTCTCCTCCAGTCACCTCCTCACTGTGACGGAAGGCCAGAATGTCTTCTCTCTTCCCTGCCGTCTTCTCCCGTGGTCAGGCAGTTGAAATCGCCACATCGGGACATTGAAGCCCCCGCCGGGCGGAGGAAAAATCCCGCGGCCTATTCCAGGCCGCGCCGGACGGCTGAAAGGATATCACCATATCACAACCCCAAGCTCTGTTCAGCCCAGGGAGGAGCATTAAAAGCTGCAGCCACTTTCATAGGAAGCACAGCGGCTGCTACGTTTGCAGCGCACAAGCCCACGAACATGGATGGAGGAGGAGACACGATGATCAACCTTAGGCTGAGCCGAAACGACTGGAGATGATTCATGGAGTCGGAAACAGTTTATTTCTTCCACCGAGTCCTCGTTAACTATCAAGCACACATCCAGGCTGAAGAAAGGTTTCGGAAGCTAATGGCATGTTGGCCTTCATGACGAGAGGATTTGAGTCTAGGAGTAAAGAGGTCCTTCTGCAGTTGTATAGGGCTCTGGTGAGACCACATCTGGAGTACTGTGCGCAGTTTTGGTCTCCTAATTTGAGGAAGTGCGTCCTTGCTATTGAGGCAGTGCAGCGTAGGTTCATGAGGTTAATCCCTGGGATGGCGGGACTGTCATATGAAGAAAGATTGGAAAGACTGGGCTTGTATTCACTGGAATGTAGAAGGATGAGAGGGGACCTATTGTCTGTTGTCTAATCCTATACTATTTGTGGGAGGAAACCATAGCACCTGGGAAGACCCAGGCAGTCAGGGAGAGAATGTACCAACTCCGTACATACAATAGACAATAGACAATAGACAATAGGTGCAGGAGTAGGCCATTCGGCCCTTCGGCCCTTCGAGCCAGCACTGCAATTCAATGTGATCATGGCTGATCATTCTCAAACAGTACCCCGTTCCTGCCCTCTCCCCATACCCCCTGACTCCGCTATCCTTAAGAGCTCCATCTAGCTCTCTCTTGAATGCATTCAGAGAATTGGCCTCCACTGCCTTCTGAGGCATAGAATTCCACAGATTCACAACCCTCTGACTGAAAAGGTTTTTCCTCATCTCCGTTCTAAATGGCCTACCCCTTATTCATAAACTGTGTACAGACGGCGCCCGTAGTCGGGATCGAACCTGAGTCTCCGGCGCTGCATTCGCTGTAAGGCAGCAACTCTACCGCTGCGCCACCGTGACTGCCTAGTTCTATCAAACACACTAGTGGCAATCTACAGAAGCCTACAAGCCTTAACGTCTTTGGAATGTGGGAGGAAGCCAGAGCATGTCGAGGATGTTGCCAGGGCTAGAGGGTGTGGGCTACAGGGAGAGGTTGAGCAGGCTGGGACTCTATTCCTTGGAGTGCAGGAGGATGAGGGGGGATCTTATAGAGGTGTACAAGATCATGAGAGGAACAGATTGGGTAGATGCACTGAGTCTCTTGCCCAGAGTAGGGGAATCGAGGACCAGAGGACATAGGCTCAAGGTGCAGGGGAAAAGATTTAATAGGAATCCGAGGGGTAACATTTTCACACAGAGGGTGGTGGGTGTGTGGAACAAGCTGCCAGAGGAGGTAGGTGAGGCTGGGACTATCCCATCGTTTGAGAAACAGTCAGACAGGTACATGGATAGGACAGGTGTGGAGGGATATGGACCAAGCGCAGGCAAGTGGGACTAGGGTAGCTGGGATATTGTTGGCCGGTGTGGGCGAGTTGGTCCGAAGGGCCTGTCCCCACACTGTATCACTCTACGACTCTATGACTCAATGACACCTGGAGAAATCCCACTTGGTCACGGGGAGAACGTACAAACTCTGCACATGCAAGCACCACGCAGTCAGGATCGAACCCGGGCCTCTGGCGCTGTGAGGCAGCGAATCTACCGCTCCGCCACCGTGCTCCCCGATCCTGACCGTGCGTGTCGTCTGCACGGAGCTTGTACAGGTGGGTTTCCTCCGGGTGTGGGTTCGATCCAAAGACGTGCCGGTATTTGTGGGTTAGTTAGTTTCTGTAAGATGGTAGATCGTCCCTAGTGTGTGTTGGATAGTGCTAGTGTGTGGGGTGATCGATGGTCAGTGCGGACTCGGTGGGCCGAAGGGCCTGTTTCCGTGCTGTATCTCTATAGTCTAAAGTAAAGCAATAAAGCTTAATGTTCTTGAATATACATTACGACGTTTTACGGGAATGGTATTTACAGGATTTAAGACATCTGATACACTGGCCTGTAAATCCTAAATGCTTTTAGCCTTCTTGTCCAAAGAGCTATTTTAATATGATTTTAGCATTGTCATCTAATCTTACATTTAGAGGTGAAGGGCTGGAAATTAATTTAGAAGCAGTTTGGACTCGATCAGGCTGCACAACTGCATAGAGTTTTATTGTCTTATACAGTCTGTGGGCAGTATCTTAATTTGTTTTATGATATGATACCAAATGGGGAATTTAGTATCAGCCTGGATTATAATGCACCGACAGAGCGAGACAGAGCACTGGAATAACTCAGCAGGTCAGCCATCAGAGAGTCATAGAGTCATAGATTCACACAGTGTGGAAACAGGCCCTTCGTCCCAACTCGCCCACACCGGCCGACAATGTCCATATCCCTCCAAACCTGTCCTGTCCATGTACCTGTCTAACCTGCAGTACGTCTTTGCAGTGTGGGAGGACACTGGAGAAAGCCCACGCAATTCACGGGGAGAACGCACAAACTCTGCACAGGCAGCCCCTATGGTCAGGATCGAACCCGGGTCTCTGGCGCTGCAAGGCAGCCACTCTATCGCTGCGCCACCGTGCCGCCCTGAACAATGAACAATAGAAGACACAAACAGTAGTGAAGGCTTCGGAGAGGTTGAAGTAAAAGGTTGCCGGGGATGAGGGATTTCAGTAAAGAAACTGGAAATCCCAGCGGCTTCCTCAATGGAAAAGAAAAGCCGTTACGAGGAGATGGACGCCATCTCCTGGCGCAGCGGTAGAGTTGCTGCCTTAGATAGAGCTCTTAAGGAGAGCGGAGTCAGGGGGTATGGGAAGATGGCAGGAATGGGGTACTGATTGAGAATGATCAGCCATGATCACATTGAATGGCACTGCTGGCTCGAAGGGCCGAATGGCCTCCTCCTGCACCTATTGTCTATTGTCTTACAGCGCTTGCAGCGCCAGAGATCCCGGTTCGATCCCGACTACGGGTGCTGCCTGTACGGAGTTTGTACGTTCTCCCCGTGACCTGCGGGGGTTTTCTCCGAGATCTTCGCTTTAACTCCCACACTCCAAAGACGTGCAGGTTTGTAGGTTAATTGGCTTGGTATAAGTGCAAATTGTTCCCAGTGTGCGTTGGATAGTGTTAATTGCTGGCGGGCGCGGACTCGGTGGGCCGAAGGGCCTGTTTCCACGCTTGTATCCCTAAATTAAACTAAACTAAACTAAATCAAAAGGTTTTTAAATCAAAAAGAAACTAAGCGGAGTCAAGCGGGAGAAACTGTGGCCAGCGGTGGAAGGGTCAGGAACCAGAGAAGGTGGAAGGTCAGCCCAGGACAGCATGGAAACAAAGCTTTTCACTGTACCTCAGTCGACGTGACAACAGTAACCCTAAACCTAGATACTAAACCGAAACCTGAACCCTGGGCTGCATTATTGCTGTTTCATTATATATGCATCCAAGTCAGGTGTTGGCCCTGATATGGACCCACCTCATGTACTTAATTATCAGGAAATGTGTTTGAAGCAATAAGCGAGTTCGGTATCTCGACTGAGCATGTGCAAGTCGTATACCCATTCCTTCTCTCCAGAGATGCTGCCTGACCCGCTGAGTTACTCCAGCATTTTCGTGTTTGACTTCGATTTGATCCAGCATCTGCAGTTATTTTCCCGCGCAGGTTATAGATCGGAAGGGCAAAACATTCTCGCCGGCTGATCTGCTGTGTCAAGTCAAGTCAAGTCAAGTCAAGTTTATTTGTCACATACACATACACGATGTGCAGTGAAATGAAAGTGGCAATGCCTGCGGATTGTGCACAAAAAAATTACAGTTACAGCATATAAATTAAAGTTAATACAGAGAAGACAGGTCAGGTTGTGTGAGTGGGCGGATGTTTGGCAGATGCAGTTTAATGTGGATAAGTGTGAGGTTATCCACTTTGGTGGTAAGAATAGGAAGGCAGATTATTATCTGAATGGTGTCAAGTTAGGAAAAGGGGACGTACAACGAGATCTGGGTGTCCTAGTGCATCAGTCACTGAAAGGAAGCATGCAGGTACAGCAGGCAGTGAAGAAAGCCAATGGAATGTTGGCCTTCATAACAAGAGGAGTTGAGTATAGGAGCAAAGAGGTCCTTCTGCAGTTGTACAGGGCCCTAGTGGGACCGCAGCTGGAGTACTGTGTGCAGTTTTGGTCTCCAAATTTGAGGAAGGATATTCTTGCTATTGAGGGCATGCAGCGTAGGTTTACTAGGTTAATTCCCGGAATGGCGGGACTGTCATATGTTGAAAGACTGGAGAGACTAGGCTTGTATACACTGGAATTTAGAAGGATGAGAGGGGATCTTATCGAAACGTATAAGATTATTAAGGGGTTGGACACATTAGAGGCAGGAAACATGTTCCCAATGTTGGGGGAGTCCAGAACCAGGGGCCACAGTTTAAGAATAAGGCGTAGACCATTTAGAACAGAGATGAGGAAAAACTTTTTCAGTCAGAGAGTTGAGAAAAGTCAGTCTGAGCCGCCCGCCCCCTTTAACACACTCTCTGACACAATGTTCGCATCTGCACATTCTCAACTCAAACTGCACAGTTAGTTCCCAGGGTAGGTTTTCCTCTTCACTCGACCTCTGCTGAGGA